>NC_092113.1:41070949-41073449 GCF_045679555.1 Salvelinus alpinus | reverse complement strand
TTTGCATATACAGGTCAGTACCTTGTTCAATATACAGGTCAGTACCACCTTGTTCAATATACAGGTCAGTACCTTGTTCAATATGCAGGTCAGTACCTTGTTCAATGTCCAGGGGTACTGGACTGTTTGCATATACAGGTCAGTACCAGCTGTGGCGGTCATGAAATTTTGTCAGCTGGTGACAGTCTAACAAATAACTGTCAGTCTCATGGTAACTGACCATTAATGAACATAATCACATTTAGCATCTCCTACCTTCCACACACAGCCTACAAGCCACTGATGCTGACCTCTGGAACATCTACATATTAAATCTAAGTCTAATAAATCCATGTAATATAGTCTACACCGTCACAATAAATCCATTATTTATTTTAGACAGGTCTAAAGAAACAGGATATGAAGAAAATGTAATCTACTTCAGAAGAACAGAATAGCATACTCTTGAGTTGTCTTTATGTTAGGTCCTGATCTGGCTATGCTACACTAGTTCATTTAGCAGACAAGATTTGCTTTGAATTCTGTGGCGTTATTTTATCGTATGAAGAATACAATTGAACCAAGCTGAATAAAATAGAAAGGATGTTTCTCCAAACTATTTGAGGGAGTGAGCAAAACAACACTATTCTGTGTTGAGCGGTTAATAAAGAAACATGTACTCCTATCTGCTTAATTTAGACTTATTAATGTAACTTTAGTTGTGATAAAAATGTTGGGCTATTGTTTTGATTTTTAATACATTCTAAGTCTGCATGATGCCAATCTAATGATGAGTTGAAAAAAGTTGTATGAAAGGCATGAGCTCTGCTTTGTTTCTTGTGCAGGCTGTACACACTTCATCAGTCTATCATTCACAATTTGAAAAGAACTTGATAATGCCTCAAATTTTCCGACTGCATCCCCTTTGTGTGGCTATAATCCCCCTAAAAATATCCATGCCTTTTGCGGCCAGTTGCACCGTTGGGCTGAATATAATCATTATAATTCCCTTCTCCCCGCTGCGTGCCGAAGCACGTCTCAATCACAAGGCTCTCAGTCACATGATTGGGTCTTTTTGACAGGCTACAAGTGAAGACAGACACATCCGGGACGCAACTGCGAACATCCTTATCCAATTATGAGGCGCATATTGAAGATATTGGAAGAACTGTCCACATTTACTTTTCGTCAGCCAACAAGATGAGTTGTAGGCCTAACGAACAGCAAAAGCACTAGCCTATGTCAATCTACAATACCCATAGTACAAAAGTTGACCTATTCTATTCTGTGCGAGAAATAAATATTCCAAACATAGTCCGGGACAGTTGTGGGATGCGATAGATCCTAAATTAATACAACAAGCATAAAAAAAACTAAGAAATGAGACTGACGTAACAGATGAGAACGTTTAGCTTAAAATGTTAATAAACTATTAGGCTATTTCTTCACATTATAAGCACAGTAATGCGCACATGGCAGTAGGCTATAAGCACAAATGTTCCATTAGCAGGAAAAAACACCATTATTAAAAGTGACCACAAATGTAATTAATGCTTTTATTATAAAGTTGCATTTTTAAATGGGGGAAATTATCTTCCCCAAACTTGAAACTCACACGCTAATGTGCTTAATTTTAAGAAATTATATGGCCACTTTAGTTGTAATACAAACCTTATTAAAACATATAGGCCTATGGGCTAGGCTACATGAGGTGTGCGACTATGATTTGAAAACATCCCCCCCCAAAAAAGCTTGAGTTGTTTGGCTTAAGCTGGGCATCATTCACACGTGATAGGCTAAAAACTCTCTCAAAACGTTTGGCCACGACTGTACAGGTCAGTGTCAGTAACTTATTCAATGTGCAGGGGTACTGGTGTGGTACATAAGTGACAGGGTTGAAAAGTGACTGGTAGCAAGAATATATAAATACTTATGGTAATATACAAATGGTAATATATACAGTGCCTTCATAAAGTATTCATACCCCTTGACTTAACCACATTATGTTGTGTTAAAGCCTGAATTCAAAATTGATGACAGGTTTTTTTCTCAATAGCACAGTGGTCTCCATTAGGAAATGGTAAAAAATAATATGGAACTACCCAGACGCTGCCTAGAGCTGGCCGTCCAACCCAACTGAACAACCGGGCAAGAAGGACCTTGGTCAGGGAGGTGACCAAGAGCCCAATGACCACTGACAGAACTAGAGTACCTTGGCTGAGATGGGAGAACCTGACAGAAGGACAACAGTCTCTACAAATTACAGATGTTAGTGCTACAGGGTGGTAGTCATTGTGGCAGCCAGCCTTCGAGTTGGTGGTCAAAGAGGAATGATGGTGGTCAGCTTGAGACACGTGGGGATCACAGACTGGGACAGAGAGAGGTTTGAAAACCACTGTGAAGATGCCTGCCAGCTGGTCTGCACGTGCTCTGAGCTGGTCTGGCCCTGTGGCCTTGTGATTATTGACCAGATTAAAAGCCCTATGTCGGCCTCAGAGTGAGATCACGGGATGGTGGGGGC
>NC_092113.1:41063449-41065949 GCF_045679555.1 Salvelinus alpinus | reverse complement strand
GCTGGTGGTTTGTTATCCTCCCTAGTCACTCAGCTGGTGGTTTGTTATCCTCCCTAGTCACTCAGCTGGTGGTTTGTTATCCTCCCTAGTCACTCAGCTGGTGGTTTGTTATCCTCCCTAGTCACTCAGCTGGTGGTTTGTTATCCTCCCTAGTCACTCAGCTGGTGGTTTGTTATCCTCCCTAGTCACTCAGCTGGTGGTTTGTTATCCTCCCTAGTCACTCAGCTGGTGGTTTGTTATCCTCCCTCGTCACTCAGCTGGTGGTTTGTTATCCTCCCTAGTCACTCAGCTGGTGGTTTGTTATCCTCCCTAGTCACTCAGCTGGTGGTTTGTTATCCTCCCTAGTCACTCAGCTGGTGGTTTGTTATCCTCCCTAGTCACTCAGCTGGTGGTTTGTTATCCTCCCTAGTCACTCAGCTGGTGGTTTGTTATCCTCCCTCGTCACTCAGCTGGTGGTTTGTTATCCTCCCTAGTCACTCAGCTGGTGGTTTGTTATCCTCCCTAGTCACTCAGCTGGTGGTTTGTTATCCTCCCTAGTCACTCAGCTGGTGGTTTGTTATCCTCCCTAGTCACTCAGCTGGTGGTTTGTTATCCTCCCTCGTCACTCAGCTGGTGGTTTGTTATCCTCCCTAGTCACTCAGCTGGTGGTTTGTTATCCTCCCTCGTCACTCAGCTGGTGGTTTGTTATCCTCCCTCGTCACTCAGCTGGTGGTTTGTTATCCTCCCTAGTCACTCAGCTGGTGGTTTGTTATCCTCCCTAGTCACTCAGCTGGTGGTTTGTTATCCTCCCTCGTCACTCAGCTGGTGGTTTGTTATCCTCCCTCGTCACTCAGCTGGTGGTTTGTTATCCTCCCTAGTCACTCAGCTGGTGGTTTGTTATCCTCCCTAGTCACTCAGCTGGTGGTTTGTTATCCTCCCTCGTCACTCAGCTGGTGGTTTGTTATCCTCCCTAGTCACTCAGCTGGTGGTTTGTTATCCTCCCTAGTCACTCAGCTGGTGGTTTGTTATCCTCCCTAGTCCCTCAGCTGGTTGGTGCCCATAAAAACAACAACAGCTGAGTTAAAACATTTTAAAACATTTTAAAATTAAAACATGGAGTGGAGATTATTCAGCTGTTCTACACAGCTAGATAGTACAAGCCTCTGTGTGTGGAAGGAAGTTAGGGAGAGACGAGGGGAAAGGAGAGGCGGTGTCATATGTAGTAATTCAACCATCTAGAAAACCCTGCCAGGGTGAATAGTTGCTGTCACCCTACAAACAAGACTTGTTGCCCAGAGTGCACTGCCACCCAGTGGTTTTCTGTGGTACTACAGCTCCCCATCACCTGCAATACCATCAGATCACCAGCAAGTGGCAGCACTGAGTCAGAGCAGGGGGGAGGGCCAGGAGGGAGGGGTTTGTGACCTATTGCCACAAGAAAAGGGCAACCAGTGAAGAACAATCACCATTGTAAATACAACCCATATTTATGTTTATTTATCTTCCCTTTTGTACTTTAACTATTTGCACATAATATGACATTTGAAATGTCTTTATTCTTTTGGAACTTTTGTGAGTGTAATCTACTTCACTTGTTCTGGCAACGCTAACATGTGTTTCCCATGTTAAATGGAAATTGAGGGGGAGGGGAGGGCCGAGGAGGGGAGGGCCGCCGGGGGGGGAGGGAAGGGAGGGCCGTTGGGGGAGGGGAGGGCCGTTGGGGGAAGGGAGGGCCGGGCCGAGGGATGGGAGGGCCTGGTTTGCTTGACTCACCCCTATGACTTAACAGAACACACACACTACTCAGAACAGAATTCTAAGGCTTTAAATATCTTTACAACGACCTCATGCTTCTTCACACAGTGAACACACACAGCTCTATTCTCCCCCCCCCCTCCCCCTGCAGTGAGCGGTGTTTGGTCTAGTGGGTGGGTTCATTGAGCGTGACCCGTTTCCCCGGTTGGGCGGGGTTTGCTCATTTTCGACCATTCAATTGGTCCTCCTAAGGAGAGGTGTCCGCCCTCCCGGGGCACCGGGCCATGCCAAGTCAACTGGGCCATGCCAAGTCAACTGGGCCATGCCATGTCAACTGGGCCATGCCAAGTCAACTGGGCCAGACTTCTACCAGAAAACACACAGTACCCACCAAGTGTTAACAGGCAAAAGGGGGGAATTACTGACAATTGTAATCCAAACCCTCCAAACCCTGACTGTCACTCAGTTTTGGACCAGACTGACTTCATTACCAAAATGATCCTAGTTACACTTCCTAGTCAATGTTGACAAGAAATGTTTCTGACTCATATCCACAAAAGACCGTTTTCAAAAGCAGCTGACCTTTAAAACAACTATGCTGCTGCTGCTGCTGCCACACACACACACACACACACACACACACACACACACACACACACACACACACACACACACACACACACACACACACACACACACACACACACACACACACAGGGTGCAGACACCACACAGGGCGCAGAGAGGGAGAGAGAAGAGAGAGAAA
>NC_092113.1:41051636-41063349 GCF_045679555.1 Salvelinus alpinus | reverse complement strand
AGAAGAGAGAGAAAGAGCGAGCGGGGGGGAGAGAGACAAGAGAGCTGTGTGTGCTCACTAAGTGAAGAAGCATGAGGTCAGTGTAAAGATATTTAAAGGCTGTTGAGAATGCTGTTCTGAGTAGTGGGTGTTCTGTTAAGTCATAGGGGTGAGCTGTGCAAACCTCCTCCCTCCCTAGTTCTCTACCTCCTCTGTTTCCCCCTCCCCCTCTCCTCCCTCCCTAGTTCTCTACCTCCTCTGTTTCCCCCTCCCCTCCCTCCCTAGTTCTCTACCTCCTGTTTCCCCCTCCCTCCATAGTTCTCTACCTCTGTTTCACCCTCCCTCCCTCCCTAGTTCTTTACCTCCTGTTTCCCTCTCCTCCATCCCTCCCTCCCTCCCTAGTTCTTTACCTCCTCTGTTTCCATCTCCTCCATCCCTCCCTCCCCCCTCCCTAGTTCTCTACCTCCTCTGTTTCCCCCTCTCTTCCCTACCTCTCTAGTTCTCTTCCTTCTCTGTTTCCCCCTCCCTCCCTCCCCCTCTCTTCCCTCCCTCCCTCTCTAGTTCTCTTCCTTCTGTTTCCCCCTCCCTCCCCCTCTCTTCCCTCCCCCCTCCCTAGTTCTCTACCTCCTCTGTTTCCCCCTCTCTTCCCTCCCTCCCGCTCTAGTTCTCTACCTCCTCTCTTCCCTCCCTTCCTCTCTAGTTCTCTACCTCCTCTCTTCCCTCCCTCCCTCTCTAGTTCTCTACCTCCTGTTTCCCCCTCCCTCCCCCTCTCTTCCCTCCCTCCCTCTAGTTCTCTACCTCCTCTCTTCCCTCCCTCCCTCTCTAGTTCTCTACCTCCTCTGTTTCCCCCTCCCTCCCTCCCCCTCTCTTCCCTCCCTCCCTCTCTAGTTCTCTACCTCCCTCCCTCCCCCTCTCTTCCCTCCCTCCCTCTCTAGTTCTCTACCTCCTCTGTTTCCCCCCGAGGCATTAGAGGAGTAGTGTGCAGGCAGCTGCTGTTTAGCGTGTCCAGAGATTCAGAGTAACAGTCTAAACCTCTCCTCCTCCACAGTGCTGATCTGATCACAGGAAATACACAGCAACAGGCATTTCAAACGCATCCCTAACCACTGACACACACACACACACACACACACACACACACACACACACACACACACACACACACACACACACACACACACCACACACTTTAATCCTTCCCAACCTCTCATCTAGCCAACGTTCCAGGAACGTTACCTTCAGACAGACAGGCTGGCACTAGCTAGACTAGTTGAAGACAATTTAATCTAGGAGGTGCATAATAACTGTTTTAAGGAGATGATAAGTGTTACTGTAATATCTATTACGTGTTATTGTAATATCTATTACGTGTTACTGTAATATCTATTACGTGTTACTGTAATATCTATTACGTGTTACTGTAATGTCTATTACGTGTTACTGTAATGTCTATTACGTGACATTACGTGTTACTGTAATGTCTATTACGTGTTACTGTAATGTCTATTACGTGTTACTGTAATGTCTATTACGTGTTACTGTAATGTCTATTACGTGTTACTGTAATATCTAGTACGTGTTACTGTAATGTCTAGTACGTGTTACTGTGATATCTATTACGTGTTACTGTAATATCTATTACGTGTTACTGTAATGTCTATTACGTGTTACTGTGATATCTATTTCGTGTTACTAATATCTATTACGTGTTACTGTAATATCTATTTTTCAGACTGGAAAACACGTCAATGAACAAAGGGCTTTGCGAACACTGTTGGAACATGTTGTGGACGCAGCGCACGCACACACACACACACACACACACACACACACACACACACACACACACACACACACACACACACACACACACACACACACACACACACACACACACACACACACACACACACACACACACACACACACACAGTTAAAAAGCACTAGTCAGTGAATGAAACTGCCTCTGTCTGCCCTTGTGACTGGAGTGGAAATGGCTAGGTCATTCAGCTCTGCTCTGCTTGTTGCACACAGAGCAAATCACAACACACACTGTGGAGATAAGCACAGAGAGAGAGAGAGAGGGGAGAGACAGGGGAGAGACAGGAGAGGGAGAGACAGGGGGAAGAGAGAGAGAGAGAGGGGAGAGGGAGAGACAGGGGAGAGAGAGATGGGAGAGGGAGAGAGGGAGAGACAGGGGAGAGAGAGATGGGAGAGGGAGAGAGAGAGGGGAGAGGGAGAGAGAGAGACAGGGGAGAGAGAGATGGGAGAGGGAGAGAGACAGGGGGAAGAGAGAGAGAGAGACAGGGGGAAGAGAGAGAGAGATGAGAGAGAGAGAGAGACAGGGGGAAGAGAGAGAGAGAGATGAGAGAGATGCACGAGAGAGAGAGAGGCACGAGAGAGAGAGAGAGAGAGAGAGAGAGAGAGAGAGAGAGAGAGAGAGAGAGAGAGAGAGAGAGAGAGAGAGAGAGAGAGGGGGAGAGAGAAAGACAGGGGAGAGAGAGAGAGTGGAAGAGAGAATGGCAGTGTGCTGGCTAGCTAACCACCTCGTTTCCCCCAAACAAACACCACACACGGACTGAGCTGTCTGGCCCCTTGGCCCCCTAATGGTCGTGAAGTTTCCTTTGTCTGATAGCTTGTGTAACACTACACTCTGCAACCACTGAGCCGTGCCAGCCACGGTAGACTGACCGCCGTGTAGGACTACACCACCATAAAGGACAGGGGAGGGGGCAGGCTTAACCCCAGAGGTGAAAGGGGAACATAGCTCTGCACCAGGGAGCTGCCATTTTGACATTCACTAGCTCTGTGAATCTTTTCTTGACAAAAACCCGAGAGCAACTGGATTCAAAATAAAGTCGTTTAAAAAAAAAAACGTATTAACACACTACATGGTTATTACAAGATATCAGAACATGGAAAGCTGTAGTCAAGGTCTTCCAGCAGCTTCCACGTGGCTGTAGTCCGTCTTTCTTCAACATGGCGCCTCTAAACTGTAAGCCACGACAAGAGGAGGAGAGGAATAAAAGGGTTTCAACCTCTAGAGGGGGAGGTGGACAAGCCAAACTACCCTTCAGCCTCCTCTGCTGCTTTCAACAGGAAGGGTGTGTTTTCTTTTCCACTTTTCTACCACTCTGTGGCGGCTAACGGCCCTTCTCGCCCTCCCGTTCCGGGTGTGACATCACCAAGGCTGGCTGCCCCACTTGAACTGCTTGTCATTCCACACACACCTCGCTGTGTGATGTATAGCAGCAGTGGAAGCTGCGTTGGTTTGACCTCTCAGGGTTTAGGATCTACTTCCTGTTCCTTCCTGAGAGAAAGTCATAGATCCTGGGGAGAGGGTTGTGTGTGTGTGAAACGGCAGTAGAACCAACAACCCTGCGGTCTGAGTCGGGGTGTTGAACCGTGGGTTGTGTTACAGTACAACTGTCCAACCAACTGACAGCTCTGGATAAAACTAGCCCTGATATGTTTCGAGCTGACCACCATTGTCCCTGTTCCCAAGAGCTTCAAGCTGACCACCATTGTCCCTGTTCCCAAGAGCTTCAAGCTGACCACCATTGTCCCTGTTCCCAAGAGCTTCAAGCTGACCACCATTGTCCCTGTTCCCAAGAGCTTCAAGCTGACCACCATTGTCCCTGTTCCCAAGAGCTTCAAGCTGACCACCATTGTCCCTGTTCCCAAGAGCTTCAAGCTGACCACCATTGTCCCTGTTCCCAAGAGCTTCAAGCTGACCACCATTGTCCCTGTTCCCAAGAGCTTCAAGCTGACCACCATTGTCCCTGTTCCCAAGAGCTTCAAGGTGACCACCATTGTCCCTGTTCCCAAGAGCTTCAAGGTGACCACCATTGTCCCTGTTCCCAAGAGCTTCAAGGTGACCACCATTGTCCCTGTTCCCAAGAGCTTCAAGGTGACCACCATTGTCCCTGTTCCCAAGAGCTTCAAGGTGACCACCATTGTCCCTGTTCCCAAGAGCTTCAAGGTGACCACCATTGTCCCTGTTCCCAAGAGCTTCAAGGTGACCACCATTGTCCCTGTTCCCAAGAGCTTCAAGGTGACCACCATTGTCCCTGTTCCCAAGAGCTTCAAGGTGACCACCATTGTCCCTGTTCCCAAGAGCTTCAAGGTGACCACCATTGTCCCTGTTCCCAAGAGCTTCAAGGTGACCACCATTGTCCCTGTTCCCAAGAGCTTCAAGGTGACCCGTCTAAACATCTTGTAGCACCCGCATCAGTAATTATCAAGTGCTTTGAAAGACTGGTGGTAGGCAGGGCTTAAAATGAACACCCACCACCTGCCAAATGAAGGTAGATTTTGGCATTTGCGGGTAAAAAATGGCTATTTTACCAGCAAAGTTGACAGGTGGTCAGGGGTCCTCAGTGAGAACATTTCACTCGCATTTGTGAATAAATATAGTCAAGTATGATCACATTTATACGGAAATAAATGATGCAGTAGCTGTTTTTAAAGTATTTCTGACGTTTTGTTTCATAGCTGGTAAATCAATCTCACAAAGTCAAAGGACTACGAATCCTATATAGTCTATTCCACCTCGCACAGCATCACTGCCTGGCTGGAAGAGCTGAGCGAAATATTATTTTTATTTAAAAGCTATGCTCACAGGTATAAAAGTTAACTTGAAAGGAAAGTCTACTGAAGTGAGACTTTGTCCTTGTGTTTCTTGGCTATTTATATTGTTTGTTTCACAAGCTAGGATGTTTTTCTAATGTTTGAGATCGAACTGCTTAGCAGAGAAAATACAACACATCTACAGGTCAGACTCTCTCACAGGCACAAACATGACTCAAGTCACGTTACCACGGTAACATCTTAAAGGGGCAGGTGAACATTTTTGTGTGTGATACAGTTTTTTGGTAAAAAGACTAGGGTCACAAAAAAAATGAAATTAAACAAAATACCACATTACTACTTACAAGTAATACATGTATTGTTTTTATAAACATTACAAAGCATGCTCATCTGTTTTTGTGTGTAATTTTAGCAATAACAAAAAAAGAGAGAATCTGAGTGTTTGTTTATCTGCCGCAGTGGCTGTTGGGCCAACAAGTAAATTTTATGCCCTGGTGGTAACAACTGATCACCGACGGCGATAAGCCTACAGGGAGGAGTGGCCAGAGACCTAGCAGTGTGTTGCCAGGACAACAACCTCTCCCTCAAGGTCAGTATGACCAAGGAGCTGATCCTGGACTACAGAGGAAAGAGGGGGCCCCCATCCATATCAACAGGGCTGTAGTGGAGCGGTTTCCAGAGCTTCAAGTTGTTCGGCGTCCACATCACTAGGGACTTACCATGGTACAGACCCCCCCCGCACAGTCGTGAAGAGGGCAAGGCAGCGCCCCCCCCAGGAGGTTGAAACGATTTGGCACGGGCACTCAGATCCTCAAAAGGTTCTACAGCTGCACCAGAGAGCATCTTGACTTGCTGCATCACCGCTTGTAATGGCAAATCGCACCGCTCTTGACCGCAAAGTGCTACAAAGGCTGGAGCGAACAGTCCAGTAAATCACTGGGGTCGAGCTCCCTGCAATCCTGGACCTGGACATCAGCCGGTGTCAGAGGGAGGCCCGAAAAATTGCCAAAGACTCCTGGCACCCAAACCATAGACTGTTCACTCTGCTACCGTCTGGCATACAGCATCAGCTCTTGGACCCCTAAGCCATAAGAATGCTAAAAAGCCAGACTGCTAAAAAGCCAGACTGCTAAATGGCACCGCAACTACCTGCAATGACTATCTTGCACAGATGCTACACACATATATATATATACATATATATATACTCACTACACTATATATACACAAACACACTCACTACACACACACACACACACACACACACACACACAAACACACTCACTACACACAGATATATATATACACTCACTACACTATATATACTACACTATATATACACAAACACACTCACTACACACACACACTCACTAACACACACACACACACACACACACACACACACACACACACACACACACACACACACACACACACACACACACACACACACACACACACACACACACACACACACACACATATACACTCACTACACTATATATACACAAACACACTCACTACACACAGATATGTATATATACTCACTACACTATATATACACAAACATGTGTATATATGTAAACACACTATATATAATATATATACACACTCACTACACTATATATACACACATATATATAGTGTGTATAAATAAATATATATCTATATATATACATACACACATATATGCACATATATACACATATGTATACACACACATACATACATATACACATACATATATATACACACACACACATATATATACAAATCTAAATAAACACATATATATACACATACATATACACATACACACATATATATACACACATATAAATAAACACACATATATGTATATACACATACACACACACACACTCACTAGACTATATATATATATATACATACAGTGGGGCAAAAAAGTATTTAGTCAGCCACCAATTGTGCAAGTTCTCCCACTTAAAAAGATGAGAGAGGCCTGTCATTTTCATCATAGGTACACTTCAACTATGACAGACAAAATGAGAAGGAAAAAAAATCCAGAAAATCACATTGTAGGATTTTTTATGCATTTTTTTGTGCAAATTATGGTGGAAAATAAGTATTTGGTCATTAACAAGTTTATCTCAATACTTTGTTATATCTGACTACCTCTCCTCTCCCAGACAGGCTCTGAATACTCTACCTCTCCTCTCCCAGGCAGGCTCTGACTACTCTACCTCTCCTCTCCTCTCCCAGACAGGCTCTGAATACTCTACCTCTCCTCTCCCAGGCAGGCTCTGACTACTCTACCTCTCCTCTCCCAGTCAGGCTCTGACTACTCTACCTCTCCTCTCCTCTCCCAGTCAGGCTCTGACTACTATACCTCTCCTCTCCTCTCCCAGTCAGGCTCTGACTACTCTACCTCTCCTCTCCCAGGCAGGCTCTGACTACTCTACCTCTCCTCTCCTCTCCCAGTCAGGCTCTGACTACTATACCTCTCCTCTCCTCTCCTCTCCCAGTCAGGCTCTGACTACTCTACCTCTCCTCTCCCAGTCAGGCTCTGACTACTCTCCCTCTCCTCTCCCAGTCAGGCTCTGACTACTCTACCTCTCCTCTCCCAGTCAGGCTCTGACTACTCTCCCTCTCCTCTCCTCTCCCAGTCAGGCTCTGACTACTCTACCTCTCCTCTCCTCTCTCAGGCAGGCTCTGACTACTCTACCTCTCCTCTCCCAGGCAGGATCTGACTACTCTACCTCTCCTCTCCTCTCCCAGTCAGGCTCTGACTACTCTACCTCTCCTCTCCTCTCCTCTCCCAGGCAGGCTCTGACTACTCTACCTCTCCTCTCTCAGGCAGGCTCTGACTACTCTACCTCTCCTCTCCCAGGCAGGCTCTGACTACTCTACCTCTCCTCTCCTCTCTCAGGCAGGCTCTGACTACTCTACCTCTCCTCTCCTCTCCCAGGCAGGATCTGACTACTCTACCTCTCCTCTCCTCTCCCAGGCAGGCTCTGACTACTCTACCTCTCCTCTCCCAGGCAGGCTCTGACTACTCTACCTCTCCTCTCCTCTCCCAGGCAGGCTCTGACTACTCTACCTCTCCTCTCCTCTCCCAGGCAGGCTCTGACTACTCTACCTCTCCTCTCCTCTCCCAGTCAGGCTCTGACTACTCTACTTCTCCTCTCCCAGTCAGGCTCTGACTACTCTACCTCTCCTCTCCCAGGCAGGCTCTGACTACTCTACCTCTCCTCTCCTCTCTCAGGCAGGCTCTGACTACTCTACCTCTCCTCTCCTCTCTCAGGCAGGCTCTGACTACTCTACCTCTCCTCTCCTCTCCCAGGCAGGCTCTGACTACTCTACCTCTCCTCTCCTCTCCCAGGCAGGCTCTGACTACTCTCCCTCTCCTCTCCTCTCCCAGTCAGGCTCTGACTACTCTACCTCTCCTCTCCTCTCCCAGTCAGGCTCTGACTACTCTACCTCTCCTCTCCCAGGCAGGCTCTGACTACTCTCCCTCTCCTCTCCTCTCCTCTCCCAGGCAGGCTCTGACTACTCTCCCTCTCCTCTCCCAGGCAGGCTCTGACTACTCTCCCTCTCCTCTTCTCTCCCAGGCAGGCTCTGACTACTCTCCCTCTCCTCTCCTCTCCCAGGCAGGCTCTGACTACTCTACCTCTCCTCTCCTCTCCCAGGCAGGCTCTGACTAATGTTGATTACACGTTTTCTCCCTGAAAAAGCCTGTCTACAGATAACTCCTTTTCTCCCTGCGCCTGTCAACAAGAACAAATAGAGGGAAGGAGTGAGGACGGGGGGTGAAAGGAAAGAGTGATAGGAGGGAACGGAGGGAGGGGAGAGGGGCAAGGGAGAAAACGAAGGAGGGAGGAAGGGATGGGGGAGGAGGAGAGTCCCAGTACTGTCAAGATTATGCCTCAGAGGGTGTCTCTCTCGCTGCCTGTATGTGTGTGTGCGCATCTGTGTGTTTCTCTACCTGAGCTATTTAGATATTAAACCTTGTGTCACATAGAACACAGCCAGCCCATCTGTCAGCTCTAGTTATACTGTATCTGACTAGCATTAGCCTGAAGCCTGGACACAGTGGCTGCAGCACGGGGGGGATATTCTACTGTAGAAAATGATCACCCCCCCTCTATTTTCTAGCTAACACCCTTAGAGAGACACACACACACACATTCCATTGACTCGTGTGCTGCACCACCTGACAGAACAAAACAATATCTCTTCTTGTCTTTCAGGCAGCAGGGGATGGGGAGAAGGAGGGATGGGGAGGAGAAGGGGATAGAGGGAGGAGGAGGAGGGGATAGAGGGAGGTGGAGGAGAAGGGGATAGAGGGATGGGGAGAAGGAGGGGATAGAGGGATGGGGAGAAGGAGGGGATAGAGGGATGGGGAGAAGGAGGGGATAGAGGGATGGGGAGAAGGAGGGGATAGAGGGATGGGGAGAAGGAGGGGATAGAGGGAGGAGGAGGGGATAGAGGGAGGTGGTGGAGGAGGGGATAGAGGGAGGAGGAGGGGATAGAGGGATGGGGAGGAGGGGATAGAGGGAGGAGGAGGAGGAGGGGATAGAGGGAGGAGGAGAAGAAGGGGATAGAGGGATGGGGAGGAGGGGATAGAGGGAGGTGGAGGAGGGGATAGAGGGAGGTGGAGGAGGGGATAGAGGGAGGAGGAGGAGAAGGGGATAGAGGGATGGGGAGGAGGGGATAGAGGGATGGGGAGAAGGGGATAGAGGGAGGAGGAGGAGAAGGGGATAGAGGGATGAGGAGGAGAAGGGGATAGAGGGATGGGGAGGAGGGGATAGAGGGATGAGGAGAAGGAGGAGGAGGGAGGAGGAGGGGATAGAGGGATGGGGAGGAGGGGATAGAGGGATGGGGAGAAGGAGGAGGAGGGGATAGAGGGATGGGAGAAGGAGGAGGAGGGGATAGAGAGATGGGAGAAGGAGGAGGAGGGGATAGAGAGATGGGGAGGAGGAGGGGATAGAGGGAGGAGAGATGTGGAGGAGAAGGGGATAGAGGGATGGGGAGGAGGGGATAGAGGGAGGAAGAGGATGATGAGTCATATAGAGCTCTTAGATAACTAATTGAGATCTCCTTCCTGTTTCTCTGAATCCATTAAGCTGACTGCTGACTGTGTGCTGCTGTAATCACATTCAGAATAACAGTCAGCCACACACACATATAAATCACAGCACTCCAGATGTTCACTTTGCTTTGTGACCATGTACGCCCTCTTTCTCCCCCTCTCTTTCTCCCTCCCCCTCTCTTTCTCCCTCTCCCACCCTCTCCCACTCTTTCTCCCTCCCCCTCTCTTTCTCACTCCCCCTCTCTTTCTCCCTCTCTTTCTCCCTCCATCTCTCTTTCTCCCTCCCTGCACTGAGAACAAGTAGATAAACACAAGGAGAGGAGCTATAGTCAGATTGGAGGGATAAGTGCTCATGTCTGATTTAAGGCTAGAAAGCAAAAGTGGTTGATATTTTACTCAAATGCTTGTCAACCTAGTTGCCTATGAGGAACACTAACCAGATGCACTAAGTGGTCGTCACAGGCAACACCGTCACAAGAAGATAGAAGAAGAACTAAGACGAGAACACAATGTCAACCCGGTCGTGCGTGGAAGAGGTGCCATGATATGTGGTCTTCATTGCCAGTACAGTCACAGAGATTCAGTACAGTCACAGAGATTCAGTACAGTCACAGAGATTCAGTACAGTCACAGAGATTCAGTACAGTCACAGAGATTCAGTACAGTCACAGAGATTCAGTACAGTCACAGAGATTCAGTACAGTCACAGAGATTCAGTACAGTCACAGAGATTCAGTACAGTCACAGAGATTCCTCTCATGGAAGGAACAGCAGTCTGTAAGATGTTTTCTTCAAACGTGTATCATGCAGACGAGTATAAAGCAGATGTCAGTGAGCGGTGTGGTCATTATAGTCAATATCGTCACACAGGAATACTAATACTGAGGCTTTACACACTGACAGTAAACAGCACCAGTCATAACTCCCAGTGTCTCAGTGATCCAACACGTGATCCAACACGTGATCCAACACGTGATCCATGAATTTGCATCCTCTGATCAGCTAATCTATCTGGGTGGGGAGTGGAAGAGAGGGATGAAGGAGGATAAGGACGTAGTGGGTACTTAGCCACAGTCAGGGAGGATAAGGACGTAGTGGGTACTTAGCCACAGTCAGGGAGGATAAGGACGTAGTGGGTACTTAGCCACAGTCAGGGAGGATAAGGACATAGTGGGTACTTAGCCACAGTCAGGGAGGATAAGGACGTAGTGGGTACTTAGCCACAGTCAGGGAGGATAAGGACGTAGTGGGTACTTAGCCACAGTCAGGGAGGATAAGGACGTAGTGGGTACTTAGCTACAGTCAGGGAGGATAAGGACATAGTGGGTACTTAGCCACAGTCAGGGAGGATAAGGACGTAGTGGGTACTTAGCCACAGTCAGGGAGGATAAGGACGTAGTGGGTACTTAGCCACAGTCAGGGAGGATAAGGACGTAGTGGGTACTTAGCCACAGTCAGGGAGGATAAGGACGTAGTGGGTACTTAGCCACAGTCAGGGAGGATAAGGACGTAGTGGGTACTTAGCCACAGTCAGGGAGGATAAGGACATAGTGGGTACTTAGCTACAGTCAGGGAGGATAAGGACATAGTGGGTACTTAGCCACAGTCAGGGAGGATAAGGACATAGTGGGTACTTAGCCACAGTCAGTGAGGATAAGGACGTAGTGGGTACTTAGCCACAGTCAGGGAGGATAAGGACGTAGTGGGTACTTAGCCACAGTCAGGGAGGATAAGGACATAGTGGGTACTTAGCCACAGTCAGGGAGGATAAGGACATAGTGGGTACTTAGCCACAGTCAGTGAGGATAAGGACGTAGTGGGTACTTAGCCACAGTCAGGGAGGATAAGGACATAGTGGGTACTTAGCCACAGTCAGGGAGGATAAGGACGTAGTGGGTACTTAGCCACAGTCAGGGAGGATAAGGACGTAGTGGGTACTTAGCCACAGTCAGGGAGGATAAGGACATAGTGGGTACTTAGCTACAGTCAGGGAGGATAAGGACATAGTGGGTACTTAGCCACAGTCAGGGAGGATAAGGACGTAGTGGGTACTTAGCCACAGTCAGGGAGGAT
>NC_092113.1:40994136-41046636 GCF_045679555.1 Salvelinus alpinus | reverse complement strand
ACTCATCCTCCCATCCCTCCAGTCATCCTCCCATCCCTCCAGTCATCCTCCCATCCTCCCAGCATCCTCCCATCCCTCCAGTCATCCTCCCATCCCTCCAGTCATCCTCCCATCCCTCCAGTCATCCTCCCATCCTCCCAGCATCCTCCCATCCCTCCAGTCATCCCTCCAGTCATCCTCCCATCCCTCCAGTCATCCTCCCATCCTCCCAGCATCCTCCCATCCCTCCAGTCATCCTCCCATCCCTCCAGTCATCCTCCCATCCCTCCAGTCATCCTCCCATCCTCCCAGCATCCTCCCATCCCTCCAGTCATCCTCCCATCCTCCCAGCATCCTCCCATCCCTCCAGTCATCCTCCCATCCCTCCAGTCATCCTCCCATCCCTCCAGGCATCCTCCCATCCCTCCAGTCATCCTCCCAGCATCCTCCCATCCCTCCAGTCATCCTCCCATCCTCCCAGCATCCTCCCATCCCTCCAGTCATCCCAGCATCCTCCCATCCCTCCCGTCATCCTCCCATCCCTCCAGTCATCCCTCCAGTCATCCTCCCATCCCTCCAGTCATCCTCCCATCCCTCCAGTCATCCTCCCATCCTCCCAGTCATCCCTCCAGGCATCCTCCCAGTCATCCCTCCAGGCATCCTCCCAGTCATCCCTCCAGGCATCCTCCCATCCCTCCAGTCATCCCTCCAGGCATCCTCCCAGTCATCCCTCCAGGCATCCTCCCAGTCATCCCTCCAGGCATCCTCCCAGTCATCCCTCCAGGCATCCTCCCATCCATCTAAGTCATCCTCTCATTCCTCAGACCTTCTGTTTTGCTTGTTGCCACCCTGATTATTGAGCTGGTCACTGATGGTCCCCCCCACCCCCTCTCTTAACCTCTCCTCCGCAGTGCAGGGGAGGAAATTGCATCGGTTCTCAACCAAACAACCTCATCAATATCACACACACACTGTTTAGGCCGTAAAGTCGTCACTGGTGTACTTTATCTAATGGCCTGTGAATCCAATTAGCTGTGTGTAGAAGAGCTGAATGCTGTCCTAAATCTATTCTCTCTCCCACCACACAAGACAGCACAGAGACCCGGCCCCCAGCTCAGGGACCCGACCCCTAGCACAGGGACACGGCCCCTAGCACAGGGACACGGCCCCTAGCACAGGGACCCGGCCCCTAGCACAGGGACACGGCCCCTAGCACAGGGACACGGCCCCTAGCACAGGGACACGGCCCCTAGCACAGGGACCCGACCCTACTGTCTGCTCTGAAAGCATCTTTCCATGGGCATGAGCAAGGCCTCAATCCCTCACTAATTGTAATTGTATGCTGTGCTATGCTAGACTATATATTAATGCTAATTCAGCTATGGAAAAAGCAATAGAGGTGTGCTAGGCTAAAGCTAAATAAGCTGGGAAGCAGCCAACAACCTCTCCATTGTGTGTGATTAACCTCCAGCCCATTTCAAGATCATTAGGTGCTAGCAAACGTTCTTCTGATGTCAGAGAGCGGCTCAATAAAGCTGCTGGTGGGCTGAGACGATAACGTCAAGCTGCTGGTGGGCTGTGACGATAACATCAAGCTGCTGGTGGGCTGAGACGATAACGTTAAGCTGCTGGTGGGCTGTGACGATAACGTTAAGCCGCTGGTGGGCTGTGACGATAACGTTAAGCCGCTGGTGGGCTGTGACGATAACGTTAAGCCGCTGGTGGGCTGAGACGATAACGTTAAGCCGCTGGTGGGCTGTGACGATAACGTTAAGCCGCTGGTGGGCTGTGACGATAACGTTAAGCTGCTGGTGGGCTGTGACGACAACGTTAAGCTGCTGGTGGGCTGTGACGATAACGTTAAGCCGCTGGTGGGCTGTGACGATAACGTTAAGCCGCTGGTGGGCTGAGACGATAACGTTAAGCCGCTGGTGGGCTGTGACGATAACGTTAAGCCGCTGGTGGGCTGTGACGATAACGTTAAGCTGCTGGTGGGCTGTGACGATAACATCAAGCTGCTGGTGGGCTGAGACGATAACGTTAAGCTGCTGGTGGGCTGTGACGATAACGTTAAGCCGCTGGTGGGCTGTGACGATAACGTTAAGCCGCTGGTGGGCTGTGACGATAACGTTAAGCCGCTGGTGGGCTGAGACGATAACGTTAAGCCGCTGGTGGGCTGTGACGATAACGTTAAGCCGCTGGTGGGCTGTGACGATAACGTTAAGCTGCTGGTGGGCTGTGACGACAACGTTAAGCTGCTGGTGGGCTGTGACGATAACGTTAAGCTGCTGGTGGGCTGTGACGATAACGTTAAGCCGCTGGTGGGCTGTGACGATAACGTTAAGCTGCTGGTGGGCTGTGACGATAACGTTAACCTGCTGGTGGGCTGTGACGATAACGTCAAGCTGCTGGTGGGCTGTGACGATAACGTTAAGCTGCTGGTGGGCTGTGACGATAACGTTAACCTGCTGGTGGGCTGTGACGATAATGTTAAGATGCTGGTGGGCTGAGACGATAACGTTAAGATGCTGGTGGGCTGAGACGATAACGTTAAGATGCTGGTGGGCTGAGACGATAACGTTAAGCTGCTGGTGGGCTGTGACGATAACGTTAATCTGCTGGTGGGCTGTGACGATAACGTCAAGCTGCTGGTGGGCTGAGACGATAACGTTAATCTGCTGGTGGGCTGAGACGATAACGTTAAGCTGCTGGTGGGCTGAGACGATAACGTTAAGATGCTGGTGGGCTGTGACGATAACGTTAAGCTGCTGGTGGGCTGAGAAGATAACGTCAAGCTGCTGGTGGGCTGTGACGATAACGTCAAGCTGCTGGTGGGCTGTGACGATAACGTTAAGCTGCTGGTGGGCTGTGACGATAACGTTAAGCTGCTGGTGGGCTGTGACGATAACGTCAAGCTGCTGGTGGGCTGTGACGATAACGTTAAGCTGCTGGTGGGCTGTGACGATAACGTTAAGCTGCTGGTGGGCTGTGACGATAACGTTAAGCTGCTGGTGGGCTGTGACGATAACGTTAAGCTGCTGGTGGGCTGAGACGATAACGTTAAGCTGCTGGTGGGCTGTGACGATAACGTTAAGCTGCTGGTGGGCTGTGACGATAACGTTAAGCTGCTGGTGGGCTGTGACGATAACGTTAAGCTGCTGGTGGGCTGAGACGATAACGTTAAGCTGCTGGTGGGCTGAGACGATAACGTTAAGCTGCTGGTGGGCTGTGACGATAACGTTAACCTGCTGGTGGGCTGTGACGATAACGTCAAGCTGCTGGTGGGCTGTGACGATAACGTTAAGCTGCTGGTGGGCTGAGACGATAACGTTAAGCTGCTGGTGGGCTGAGACGATAACGTTAAGCTGCTGGTGGGCTGTGACGATAACGTCAAGCTGCTGGTGGGCTGAGACGATAACGTCAAGCTGCTGGTGGGCTGTGACGATAACGTTAAGCTGCTGGTGGGCTGTGACGATAACGTTAAGCTGCTGGTGGGCTGTGACGATAACGTTAAGCTGCTGGTGGGCTGTGACGATAACGTCAAGCTGCTGGTGGGCTGTGACGATAACGTTAAGCTGCTGGTGGGCTGAGACGATAACGTTAAGCTGCTGGTGGGCTGAGACGATAACGTTAAGCTGCTGGTGGGCTGTGACGATAACGTTAAGCTGCTGGTGGGCTGAGACGATAACGTTAAGCTGCTGGTGGGCTGAGACGATAACGTTAAGCTGCTGGTGGGCTGTGACGATAACGTTAAGCTGCTGGTGGGCTGAGACGATAACGTCAAGCTGCTGGTGGGCTGAGATGATAACGTTAAGTTGCTGGTGGGCTGAGGTAATGCTCATAACGTTGAAAGATAATCATCAGTGCTCATAGCTTTCACTATCCCATCCCCCACTACAACCAGCCTTATCCTGGCATAGCCTCCATTAGAACCATCCTACTCCTGACAAAACCTCCATTAGAACCAGCCTACTCCTGACAAAACCTCCATTAGAACCAGCCTACTCCTGACAAAACCGCCATTAGAACCAGCCTACTCCTGTCTAAACCGCCATTAGAACCAGCCTACTCATGTCTAAACCTCCATTAGAACCAGCCTACTCCTGGCTAAACCTCCATTAGAACCAGCCTACTCCTGACATAACCTCCATTAGAACCAGCCTACTCCTGGCTAAACCTCCATTAGAACCAGCCTACTCCTGACAAAACCTCCATTAGAACCAGCCTACTCCTGACAAAACCGCCATTAGAACCAGCCTACTCCTGTCTAAACCGCCATTAGAACCAGCCTACTCATGTCTAAACCTCCATTAGAACCAGCCTACTCCTGGCTAAACCTCCATTAGAACCAGCCTACTCCTGACATAACCTCCATTAGAACCAGCCTACTCCTTGCTATGGTTGCACCATACAGCAGCTATATGGCAAGACATTGTGTTGACTATCTATATTTCATGAGATGAATGCACTTAAACTAGAGGCAACGGGGGGGGGGGGGGTCTCAGAGGGTGGAGTGTGATATATACACAGCCCTGAGACATTGTCTGTCTGCTGAGAGACAGACACGCACAGAGGATAAAGAGGGAGAGAGAGGAGATTTGAGCAGCAGGGTTTAACAGTCAAGACAAAACAGCATGAAATCAATCCCCAGCAATATCTTGCACACCAGGCTTGCTGCACACCCTCACAAATACTTCCTTTACTCACATCTATTATCTCTTTCCTCTCATCCATCTGCCTCTACGCCTTGTTCCCTGCTTGCTCTCTTAGCTATTCCTCACTTTCTATCCCTTCTGCCCCCCCCCACGCCCCCCCTTCCTGAGTGTGCGCCGTGTGAGTGACGTTGAGCTCGTCACCACCTCCCCCATCCCTCTGTGGATAAACTCATTTGCCCATATTGGCCACCTCAGCTGTCTCCGTCTCTGTCCTTCACTCATTCTCCCCCTCTCATTCTCCCCCCCTCTCTCCCTCTCATTCTCCCCCTCCCTTTCATTTCCTCTCTCTCCCCCTCCCTCATTCCCTCTCTCTCCCTCTCATTCTCCCCTTCCCTCTCTCCCTCATTCTCCCCTTCCCTCTCTCCCTCATTCTCCCCCTCCCTCTCTATCCCTCTCTCATTCCCACCCTCCCCCTTAACAAACCACAAAATATTTTGGCTTATGATCTCAGTCTTTCACGTGTCTTTTTGCCAACTCCAGGTGTGCTGTCATGTGCCTTTTTCTTAGGAGTGGCTTCTGGTATGGCCACTCTCCCATAAAGCCCTCTTTCCCCCCCCCCATCTCTCCCATGGAGTGATTACAGTGAAAAGGCGACTCTGGGATGCTGGCCTTCTAGGCAGAGCTGCAAAGAAAAAGCCATGTCTCAGACTGGCCAATAAAAATAAAAGATTAAGATGGGCAAAAGAACACAGACACTGGACAGAGGAACTCTGCCTAGAAGGCCAGCATCCCGGAGTCACATCTTCACTGTTGATGTTGAGACTGGTGTTTTGCGGGTACTATTTAATGAAGCTGCCAGTTGAGGACTTGTGAGGCGTTTGTGTCTCAAACTAGACACTCTAATGTACTTGTCCTCTTGCTCAGTTGTGCACCAGGGCCTCCCACTCCTCTTTCTATTCTGGTTAGGGCCAGTTTGTGGTGTTCTGTGAAGGGAGTAGTACACTGCGTTGTACGAGATCTTCAGTTTCTTGGCAATTACTCACATGGAATAGCCTTCATTTCTCAGAACAAGAATAGACTGACGAGTTTCAGAAGAAAGTGCTTTGTTTCGGGCCATTTTGAGCCTGTAATCGAACTCACAAATGCTGATGCTCCAGAACTAGTCTAAAGAAGGACCATTTTATTGCTTCTTTAACTCTGGGCACGCTTTTCATCCAAACGTGAAAATGCTGCCCCCTATCCTAGAGAAGTTAATCAGGACAACAGTTTCCAGCTGTGCTAACGTAATTGAAAAATGGTTTACTAATGATAAATTAGCCTTTTAAAATGATAAACTTGGATTAGCTAACACAACGTGCCATTGGAACACAGGAGTGATGGTTGCTGATAATGGTCTGTACGCCTATGTATATATTCCATGAAAAATCAGCCGTTTCCAGCTACAATTGTCATTTACAACATTAACAAAGTCTACACTGTATTTCTGATCAATTTGATGTTATTTTAATGGACAAAAAAAAAGTGCTTTTCTTTCAAAAACAAGGAAATTTCTAAGTGACCCCAAACTTCTGAACGGTAGTGTATATATACAGTGGGGAGAACAAGTATTTGATACACTGCCGATTTTGCAGGTTTTCCTACTTACAAAGCATGTAGAGGTCTGTAATTATTATCATAGGTACACTTCAACTATGAGAGACGGAATCTAAAACAAAAATCCAGAAAATCACATTGTATGATTTTTAAGTAATTAATTTGCATTTTATTGCATGACATAAGTATTTGATACATCAGAAAAGCAGAACTTAATATTTGGTACAGAAACCTTTGTTTGCAATTACAGAGATCATACGTTTCCTGTAGTTCTTGACTAGGTTTGCACACACTGCAGCAAGGATTTTGGCCCACTCCTCCCTACAGATCTTCTCCAGATCCTTCAGGTTTCGGGGCTGTCGCTGGGCAATACGGACTTTCAGCTCCCTCCAAAGATTTTCTATTGGGTTCAGGTCTGGAGACTGGCTAGGCCACTCCAGGACCTTGAGATGCTTCTTACGGAGCCACTCCTTAGTTGCCATGGCTGTGTGCTTCGTGTCGTTGTCATGCTGGAAGACCCAGCCACGACCCATCTTCAATGCTCTTACTGAGGGAAGGAGGTTGTTGGCCAAGATCTCGCGATACATGGCCCCATCCATCCTCCCCTCAATACGGTGCAGTCGTCCTGTCCCCTTTGCAGAAAAGCATCCCCAAAGAATGATGTTTCCACCTCCATGCTTCACGGTTGGGATGGTGTTCTTGGGGTTGTACTCATACTTCTTCTTCCTCCAAACACGGCGAGTGGAGTTAGACCAAAAAGCTCTATTTTTGTCTCATCAGACCACATGACCTTCTCCCATTCCTCCTCTGGATCATCCAGATGGTCATTGGCAAACTTCAGACAGGCCTGGACATGCACTGGCTTAAGCAGGGGGACCTTGCGTGCGCTGCAGGATTTTAATCCATGACGGCGTAGTGTGTTACTAATGGTTTTCTTTGAGACTGTGGTCCCAGCTCTCTTCAGGTCATTGACCAGGTCCTGCCGTGTAGTTCTGGGCTGATCCCTCACCTTCCTCATGATCATTGATGCCCCACGAGGTGAAATCTTGCATGGAGCCCCAGACCGAGGGTGATTGACCGTCATCTTGAACTTCTTCCATTTTCTAATAATTGCGCCAACAGTTGTTTCCTTCTCACCAAGCTGCTTGCCTATTGTCCTGTAGCCCATCCCAGCCTTGTGCAGGTCTACAATTTTATCCCTGATGTCCTTACACAGCTCTCTGGTCTTGGCCATTGTGGAGAGGTTGGAATCTGTTTGATTGTGTGTGGACAGGTGTCTTTTATACAGGTAACGAGTTCAAACAGGTGCAGTTAATACAGGTAATGAGTGGAGAACAGGAGGGCTTCTTAAAGAAAAACTAACAGGTCTGTGAGAGCCGGAATTCTTACTGGTTGGTAGGTGATCAAATACTTATGTCATGCAATAAAATGCAAATAAATAATTTAAAAATCATACAATGTGATTTTCTGGATTTTTGTTTTAGATTCCGTCTCTCACAGTTGAAGTGTACCTATGATAAAAATTACAGACCTCTACATGCTTTGTAAGTAGGAAAACCTGCAAAATCGGCAGTGTATCAAATACTTGTTCTCCCCACTGTATATATATATTTTTTTTTTTACAAAGACTGCATGGGGGCTTTAAACAGTTATGTTATTTTCATGACTGTCTTCATCCACAACCATTGGTTAAATGGTTATAAGGTAATCATCCCAGCTCTACGCACACAACACACCACTCAGAAGGACATTTAATTAGATGCCGTGTGCAATACAATTATCTGGAAGGACTACCCGGCTGCTACCCTTACCCTCCCAGCTGCAGCCCAACAAGCTTAAAGGAGGTGGTCTGATAATATAACTAGACTATTATTCAAACAGTGTTAAAGGGATGAGGTGGTCTGATAATATAACTACACTATTATTCAAACAGTGTTAAAGGGATGAGGTGGTCTGATACTATTATTCAAACAGTGTTAAAGGGATGAGGTGGTCTGATAATATAACTACACTATTATTCAAACAGTGTTAAAGGGATGAGTTGGTCTGATAATATAACTAGACTATTATTCAAACAGTGTTAAAGGGATGAGGTGGTCTGATAATATAACTAGACTATTATTCAAACAGTGTTAAAGGGATGAGGTGGTCTGATAATATAACTAGACTATTATTCAAACAGTGTTAAAGGGATGAGGTGGTCTGATAATATAACTACACTATTATTCAAACAGTGTTAAAGGGATGAGTTGGTCTGATAATATAACTAGACTATTATTCAAACAGTGTTAAAGGGATGAGGTGGTCTGATAATATAACTAGACTATTATTCACAGTGTTAAAGGGATGAGGTGGTCTGATAATATAACTAGACTATTATTCAAACAGTGTTAAAGGGATGAGGTGGTCTGATAATATAACTACACTATTATTCAAACAGTGTTAAAGGGATGAGTTGGTCTGATAATATAACTAAACTATTATTCAAACAGTGTTAAAGGGATGAGGTGGTCTGATAATATAACTAGACTATTATTCAAACAGTGTTAAAGGGATGAGGTGGTCTGATAATATAACTAGACTATTATTCAAACAGTGTTAAAGGGATGAGGTGGTCTGATAATATAACTAGACTATTATTCAAACAGTGTTAAAGGGATGAGGTGGTCTGATAATATAACTAGACTATTATTCAAACAGTGTTAAAGGGATGAGGTGGTCTGATAATATAACTAGACTATTATTCAAACAGTGTTAAAGGGATGAGGTGGTCTGATAATATAACTAGACTATTATTCAAACAGTGTTAAAGGGATGAGGTGGTCTGATAATATAACTAGACTATTATTCAAACAGTGTTAAAGGGATGAGGTGGTCTGATAATATAACTAGACTATTATTCAAACAGTGTTAAAGGGATGAGGTGTTTATTTTACTTTGAATATATTATCTAGCCCATTAAACAAACAGTGAAGAGAATGGTTATATTCAATTATTTCCCTTAAAGTGTGCACCCACACACACACACACACACGAACACACACACACACACACACACACACACGAACACACACACACAGGGAGGCTGACTGTACAGTATACATCACTCCAGTTGAATAGCGACGGTGAAACAATGGGATCTGTGTCTGTCAAGCTGGGACACAGATGGCACCAATATAATGTGAATACTGCCTCTTGGCTATTATCCTGCTGTCAAACACACCATCGTCCTACAGTCCTACTGAAACACACCATCGTCCTACAGTCTATGGGACGGCCAGTTGTGATACAGCCCGGGATCGAACCAGGGTCTCTCCCTCACCCATCAAAGGAAGCCACTCAAAGCATGTACATTTTTTGGGGGGGATCAAGCTGCAAATATATGTGCATAAATAGTGCAGGCCAATGGAGAGGAGTTGAGGGGGTTTCTATGAGCGAGGGCAGCCTTGCAGAATGGAGAGGAGTTGAGGGGGTTTCTATGAGCGAGGGCAGCCTTGCAGAATGGAGAGGAGTTGAGGGGGTTTCTATGAGCGAGGGCAGCCTTGCAGAATGACATCTACAGTGGCATCTCTATAGATCACCATCAAGACCGTTAGATGGAGGGCTCTGACAGAGGACAGGATCTACTCTGTTGGTTGCATCCATGTTGAAAGCTATTGGCTAATGGACTGTTGGCTCTAGGAGTAAAAACCACCTCTACTCACCAGTATAACTGACAGAGTTACTCACTGATCCAATCAGAGAACAGGGGGGTGAGACAATGCTCATTGTGTGTGTGATTCTGAGGTCCCCTCAGTGTGTGTGTGTGATTCTGAGGTCCCCTCAGTGTGTGTGTGTGATTCTGAGGTCTCCTCAGTGTGTGTGTGTGTGTGATTCTGAGGTCTCCTCATTGTGTGTGTGTGATTCTGAGGTCTCCTCAGTGTGTGTGTGTGTGTGATTCTGAGGTCTCCTCATTGTGTGTGTGATTCTGAGGTGTCCTCAGTGTGTGTGTGTGATTCTGAGGTCTCCTCAGTGTGTGTGTGTGATTCTGAGGTCTCCTCAGTGTGTGTGTGATTCTGAGGTCTCCTCAGTGTGTGTGTGATTCTGAGGTCTCCTCAGTGTGTGTGTGATTCTGAGGTCCCCTCAGTGTGTGTGTGTGATTCTGAGGTCCCCTCAGTGTGTGATTCTGAGGTCCCCTCTGTGTGTGATTCTGAGGTCTCCTCAGTGTGTGTGTGATTCTGAGGTCTCCTCTGTGTGTGATTCTGAGGTCTCCTCAGTGTGTGTGTGATTCTGAGGTCTCCTCAGTGTGTGTGTGATTCTGAGGTCTCCTCTGTGTGTGATTCTGAGGTCCCCTCAGTGTGTGATTCTGAGGTCCCCTCAGTGGGTGAGAGAAAGAGAGAGAGAGAGAGCTGACACATTCACAGCCATGGACATGTGGAGGTGTACGCTGACAAGAGGCACGGGTTGTTGAACCACCGCTCCCTTATTGTACCATCGCTCCCTTAAGTGTCCTCTTGGAGTGGGGAGGGAGAGAGAGAGAGAGACAGAGGCTGCAGTAGAAGCAGTGAGTATTGAACCCTGCCTCGTCTGTCCTTGTCCTGTCAGGAGAAGGATTTTGAGTAAAAAACCAACACAACATTACATCTAAAAAGGGGACAGCATTAAATAAGTTTTAACCCAGAGATATTAAACGAGAGAGAGAGAGAAAGCAACGGTTGTTAACGGAGCTGAGCCAGTGTTTTTACTACCGACTAATAGCCTACGTGGAATAATTTTCAATCTGACAAAGTAATTCCGCCGAGATTAAGGTGCTCTGTGATTGACAGATAACCCCTCAGCTTTGAATGACATCATCGCTGTGAGTGACTAAGTGTAATGTCCAGGCAGGAAGCCTTTTACTGCTGTTTCTACCATATCAGACTGCCTCCCTATAACGGCCATTTTGATTAACGTTCCTCAATGAGGTGTGGTATGAAGCTTGTATTCCCCCCCCCTCCTCCCAGCTACACACACTTGAAATAGCACTGAAGGAGGCAGCATTTATGCTAGTCTTTATAATGACATTAGGTTATTAACCACGTGCAGTAGTCTGCTCAGCCCCCCCTCTTTCACATCACATCTACAATTTAGTCAGACGCTCTTCTCCAGGGCGACTTACAGGAGCAATTAGGATTATAAGTGCCTTGCTCGAGGGCACATCGACAGACCACATCGCACACAGCAGCTGGTTCTAAACAGACATTTCCCCAAACGCACCGCGGAGGAGAAGAGCCCCCCCGGGTTGGTGCATTTTTAAAGACAGACATTACGTTCTCCTCTAGATAGCTGCCTCTCTCGGTGTGACACGGCGTCTCTGAGGGTTTAGATTGATGATTCACACGGGGCTGAGCCATGAATAAGGAGAGAAATACAAAAACGGCAGCAGGGTTGAGATAACACACCGCCTCAGCTCTGGAGGAGTCAACTAGCAGCACTATCGAGAACAAACACAAGCAGTAAAACCCCTCCTGATTAGACAGACAGTAGCTTTTTGTTTTCCCATCAGAGAAGAGAGAGAGAACGCACTCCTTATGGATTCACTTAATGCTGCTATGGAAACAAGAGGTGTAGACAGCAGGACTCCCTCTCTGGGATGGGAGGATGAAGGGAGTAGAGGAGAAGGGATAGAATCAAAATGGAGGTGTGTGTGGGGGGCTAGTGATTATATCCCCCGTTGGAGAGGGGCTGGCTGCCTCTGGTCAGGAGAGATGAGGGGATTGACCATAACATTTCCATATGGCTCCTAAAAGCTCAATCAATAACAGCTTCTTGACACAGCTAAATTATTCAATATAAAACTACTCTCTCTCTCTCTCTCCCCTACTGTTTCATTAGCCTGGGTTAACCTTCTAGAAAACCTATTTGTATACAGTTCTCTCTCTCCTCTACTGTTTCATTAGCCTGGGTTTACCTTCTAGAAAACCTATTTGTATACCGTTCTCTCTCTCCTCTACTGTTTCATTAGCCTGGGTTTACCGTTCTCTCTCTCCTCTACTGTTTCATTAGCCTGGGTTTACAGTTCTCTCTCTCCTCTACTGTTTCATTAGCCTGGGTTTACCGTTCTCTCTCTCCTCTACTGTTTCATTAGCCTGGGTTTACCGTTCTCTCTCTCCTCTACTGTTTCATTAGCCTGGGTTTACCGTTCTCTCTCTCCTCTACTGTTTCATTAGCCTGGGTTTACCGTTCTCTCTCTCCTCTACTGTTTCATTAGCCTGGGTTTACCGTTCTCTCTCTCCTCTACTGTTTCATTAGCCTGGGTTTACCGTTCTCTCTCTCCTCTACTGTTTCATTAGCCTGGGTTTACCGTTCTCTCTCTCCTCTACTGTTTCATTAGCCTGGGTTTACCGTTCTCTCTCTCCTCTACTGTTTCATTAGCCTGGGTTTACCGTTCTCTCTCTCCTCTACTGTTTCATTAGCCTGGGTTTACCGTTCTCTCTCTCCTCTACTGTTTCATTAGCCTGGGTTTACCGTTCTCTCTCTCCCCTACTGTTTCATTAGCCTGGGTTTACCGTTCTCTCTCTCCTCTACTGTTTCATTAGCCTGGGTTTACCGTTCTCTCTCTCCTCTACTGTTTCATTAGCCTGGGTTTACCGTTCTCTCTCTCCTCTACTGTTTCATTAGCCTGGGTTTACCGTTCTCTCTCTCCTCTACTGTTTCATTAGCCTGGGTTTACCTTCCTAGCTACTATCTTTGTAACTCCTCGCCACATGTCTGTCAAGTATTTTCCTGCAGTAGAAATCATTTGGGTCTGCTAACTCTGTGTTCATTTCACCCAGAGTCTCTGTAAGTGTCTAAACATGTCTACGCTGTGGTGGTTGGGTTTTGACACATCACACACACACACACACACACACACACACACACACACACCCCCAGAGCTCAGCAGTCCTTTGCGTCGAGCCGCACAACATTTTATCTTTAAAGAGAGGAAAAACTAAACGCATCGTTTCCCCCCTCAGCTCTTTGATGTGAGAGAGAAGAGGAAGAAGTTTAAAGGAGGTAACGTGTCTGTGTTTCTGCATGTAGTACAGTGTAGTGTGGCAAAGCCAGTCACTGTATACGGATAATGATAGTGTGTTGTTAATTACAACCCAGTGGTCGGATACAGAGTTTCCCCAATTGTGCCCAGGCTAATATACAGGTATTTCTTCAAATGTTTACATCGCCGAGTGCCCACTACTTACAGCGCATTCAGAAAGCATTCAGACCACTTGACATTTTGTTACGTTACAGCCTTATCCTAAAATTGATTGAACTAATAGTTTGCCTCATCAATCTACACACAATACCCCATAATGACAAAGTGAAAACAGAATGCCAAGCATCACGGCTGGAGGAAACCTGGCACCATCCCTACAGTGAAGCATGGTGGTGGCAGCATCATGCTGTGGGGATGTTTTTCAGCGTCAGGGACTGGGAGACTAGTCAGCATCGAGGGAAAGACGAATGGTGCAAGGTACAGAGAGATCCTTGATGAAAACCAGCTCCAGAGCCTCCTAAGTGGCGCAGCAGTCTAAGGCACTGCATTGAAGTGCTAGAGGCGTCACTACAGACCCGGGTTCAATACCGGGCTGTATCACAACCGGCCATGTTCGGGAGTCCATAGGGAGGGTTTGGTCGGGAGGGCTTTACTTGGTTCATTGCGCTCTGGAAACATTTATTTGGAAACATCCATAACAATGAATTAATGAGGCTCAATTTCGCCTGGCATAGAAAATGTGCTCACTCGTCAAGGCACTGCTGTTCAGAGGAGCTAGCCAACAACACAGCTAACACAATCACTTCAAACTGAAGATGGAAAGACTGCAAACTAGTTTCACTTCGTTGTAACTTTTTTCCAATTGACATTTCTTTGTAAATATATCCATAAATATTATGCCAGCTGATTCATGATTTCGACTGGCTGAGAAACGTTGCCTGTCTGTCTGTCTCGTCCCGACATGTTCATTAGTATGAGACACCTGGAGATCGAATTTGAATATTGAAACAATGATGCAAATGTCAGAGACAGACAGCAAGGTTTATACAAATCTCTGCTGTTGAAAACTAAATGTTAGTCTAAAAGAAATAGGAGATAATGTCAAGATGCTTTTTATAGTGGAGATCAGGTTTATAAATTGCCTGGCTGGGCTGAAGAGACAGTGGATTTCTGCAGTCAGACGGAACAGAGTAAATAGGCATTTTAACGTCATAGATTTATCCGGTGCTAACTTGTGGAATAGACACCGTCTGGGATGCAATTTTAACCAATCACCATTCAGAATTAGACACATTGTATAAAAACTAAAAATCAGTCACCATCAAAAGATGACTCTCACGACGTACTCGGGCTTCAGGGGAGTAGTCTGAAGGTAACCCAGTACCGCGCTGTAAAAATGGCACAAGGATTAATAAGTACCATGAATAAAGTGACCAAACATGGGTCTAAAATTAATCATTTTATTACAGAGTTTTCATATGTCTCAGATACCGGTTGTCTGTGTGGTTGGTATTTTTGGGTAGGTAGGAATGTGAGACAATATGTCCACAGGAAAGTATAATAACATTTAACTTCTCCAAGCGCTGCTGGTGCGTTCAGGTTTCTATCACCTGAAGCACGAGCAGCACCATGTAAACACGTGCACGAGCAGCACCATGTAAACACGTGCACGAGCAGCACCATGTAAACACGTGCACGAGCAGAACCATGTAAACACGTGCACGAGCAGAACCATGTACACACGTGCACGAGCAGAACCATGTAAACACGTGCACGAGCAGAACCATGTAAACACGTGCACAAGCAGAACCATGCAAACACGTGCACAAGCAGAACCATGCAAACACGTGCACGAGCAGCACCATGTAAACACGTGCACGAGCAGCACCATGTAAACACGTGCAAGAGCAGCACCATGTAAACACGTGCACGAGCAGCACCATGTAAACACGTGCAAGAGCTGGGCAAGTATGCACGAGCAGAACCATGTAAACACGTGCACAAGCAGAACCATGCAAACACGTGCACGAGCAGCACCATGTAAACACGTGCACGAGCAGCACCATGTAAACACGTGCACGAGCAGCACCATGTAAACACGTGCACGAGCAGCACCATGTAAACACGTGCACGAGCAGCACCATGTAAACACGTGCAAGAGCAGCACCATGTAAACACGTGCACGAGCAGCACCATGTAAACACGTGCACAAGCAGAACCATGCAAACACGTGCACGAGCAGCACCATGTAAACACGTGCACGAGCAGCACCATGTAAACACGTGCAAGAGCTGGGCAAGTATGCATGTGCAGAACCATGTAAACATGTGCTTTATCATATAACATACATGACCTACAGTATGTGGTCACCTTCTCGTCCAACATCCCATTCCAATATCATGGGCATTAATATTGAGTTGGTCTCCCATTTGCTGCTATAACAGCCTCCACTCTTCTGGGAAGGCTTTCCACTAGATGTTGGAACATTACTGCGGGGAATTGCTTCCATTCAGCCACAAGAGCATCAGTGAGGTCGGGCACTGATGTTGGGCGATTAGGCCTGGCTCGCAGTCGACGTTCCAATTCACCTCAAAGGTGTTCGATGGGGTTGAGGTCAGGGCTCTGTGCAGGCCAGTCAAGTTCTTCCACACCAATCTCAACAAACCATTTCTGTACTTTCCTTGCTTTGTGCACGGAGACATTGTCCTTCTGAAACAGGAAAGGGCCTTCCCCAAACTGTTGCCACAAAGTTGAAAGCACAGAATTGTCCAGAATGTCATTGTATGCTGTAGCGTCAATATTTCCCTTCACTGGAACTAAGGGGTCCGAACCATGAAAAACAGCCCAAGACCATTATTCCTCCTCCACCAAACTTTACAGTTGGCACAATGCATTAGGGCAGGTAGCGTTCTCCTGGCATCCACCAAACCCAGATTTGTCTGTCGCACTGACAGATGGTGAAGCGTGATTCATCACTCCAGAGAACGTGTTTCCACTGCTCCAGAGTCCAACACCACTCCAGCCAACGCTTGGCTTTGCACATAGTGATCTTAGGCTTGTGTGCGGCTGCTCAGCCATGGAAACCCATTTCATGAAGCTCCCAACAAACAGTTATTGTGCTGACGTTGCTTCCAGAGGCATTTTGAAACTAGGTAGTGATTGTTGTAACCGAGGACAGATGATTTTTACGTGAAACGCGCTTCAGCACTTGTCAGTCCCGTTCTGTGAAATTGTGTGGCCTACCACTTCACCAGCTGAGCCGTTGTTGCTCCTAGACGTTTCCACTTCACAATAACAGCACTTACAGTTAACCTGGGCAGCTCTAGCAGGACAGAAATTTGAGGAACTGACTTGTTAGAAAGGTGGCATCCTATGACGGTGCCACGTTGAAAGTCACTGAGCTCTTCAGTAAGGCCAGTCTACCGCCAATGTTTGTCTATGGAGATTGCATGGCTGTGTGCTCAATTTTATTCACCTGTCAGCAACAGGTGTGGCTGAAATAGTTTGAAGGGGTGTCCACATTTCAGGTCACTTTCCCAGCGGGAATGATATGAAACATACACACCTCTATTGTCTGGCACCATGCTGATAAATCTATGCCCCAAGGCATGCTGGGACTGAGACAGCCATTATTAATATACGGGCAGCGGGCGGCACATGGACACACCCGTCTTCACAGACGGGCGGGGGGGAGAAGAGAGAGAGAGGGGGGGGGGGGGGGGGGGGGGGAACAGGAATAGGCATTATGTAGTGTGAGAGGTCCTGTCTGTAACAGAGGGTAGTTGGATACGGAGTGTGAGAGGTTCTGTCTGTAACAGAGGGTAGTTGGATATGGTGTGAGAGGTTCTGTCTGTAACAGAGGGTAGTTGGATACGGAGTGTGAGAGGTTCTGTCTGTAACAGAGGGTAGTTGGATATGGAGTGTGAGAGGTTCTGTCTGTAACAGAGGGTAGTTGGATACGGAGTGTGAGAGGTTCTGTCTGTAACAGAGGGTAGTTGGATACGGAGTGTGAGAGGTCCTGTCTGTAACAGAGGGTAGTTGGATACGGACTGTGAGAGGTCCTGTCTGTAACAGAGGGTAGTTGGATACGGACTGTGAGAGGTTCTGTCTGTAACAGAGGGTAGTTGGATACGGAGTGTGAGAGGTCCTGTCTGTAGCAGAGGGTAGTTGGATACGGACTGTGAGAGGTCCTGTCTAACAGAGGGTAGTTGGATACGGACTGTGAGAGGTCCTGTCTGTAACAGAGGGTAGTTGGATACTGAGTGTGAGAGGTCCTGTCTGTAACAGAGGGTAGTTGGATACGGACTGTGAGAGGTCCTGTCTGTAACAGAGGGTAGTTGGATACGGAGTGTGAGAGGTCCTGTCTGTAACAGAGGGTAGTTGGATACTGAGTGTGAGAGGTCCTGTCTGTAACAGAGGGTAGTTGGATACGGACTGTGAGAGGTCCTGTCTGTAACAGAGGGTAGTTGGATACGGACTGTGAGAGGTCCTGTCTGTAACAGAGGGTAGTTGGATATGGAGTGTGAGAGGTCCTGTCTGTAACAGAGGGTAGTTAGACCTGCCTCAATGTCAACACCACATCATGAAAGTGACAGTTTATTGATCACAGCCGCTGTCCCCTCCTTCCCTAGTCCATCACTTCTGCTTGAACAGGGTGGCTGCCTGTCCACACCGCCATTTTAGACTGCAGAGAACTGTAGCAGTCCGTCTCTCTCTCCCTACCTCTCTCACTGGGTCTCCCTGTCTGTAAAATGTACCGGGTATTTAATCCAGTATTTAAAAGATGAGAAGAGGGTAAACGGTGAGAGGAGTTTAAAGAGACTGCTGCAGCAGAATTATGATGGCATTTAAATGCCAAGTGGCAGCGAGGGTGTGTATAATATCTCATCTTTATGGCTTGTTGCTTTTAGCTGGGCTGGCTGGCTGGTTAGACTAACAGAGGTTGCTTGCTTGTTGCTTTTAGCTGGGCTGGCTGGGTGGACTAACGGAGGTTGCTTGCTTGTTGCTTTTAGCTGGGCTGGCTGGCTGGTTAGACTAACAGAGGTTGCTTGCTTGTTGCTTTTAGCTGGGCTGGCTGGCTGGTTAGACGGACAGAGGTTGCTTGCTTGTTGCTTTTAGCTGGGCTGGCTGGCTGGCTGGCTGGTTAGACGGACAGAGGTTGCTTGCTTGTTGCTTTTAGCTGGGCTGGCTGGCTGGTTGGACTAACAGAGGTTGCTTGCTTGTTGCTTTTAGCTGGGCTGGCTGGCTGGTTAGACTAACAGAGGTTGCTTGCTTGTTGCTTTTAGCTGGGCTGGCTGGCTGGTTAGACTAACAGAGGTTGCTTGCTTGTTGCTTTTAGCTGGGCTGGCTGGCTGGCTGGCTGGTTAGACGGACAGAGGTTGCTTGCTTGTTGCTTTTAGCTGGGCTGGCTGGCTGGCTGGCTGGTTAGACGGACAGAGGTTGCTTGCTTGTTGCTTTTAGCTGGGCTGGCTGGCTGGTTGGACTAACAGAGGTTGCTTGCTTGTTGCTTTTAGCTGGGCTGGCTGGCTGGTTGGACTAACAGAGGTTGCTTGCTTGTTGCTTTTAGCTGGGCTGGCTGGCTGGTTAGACTAACGGAGGTTGCTTGCTTGTTGCTTTTAGCTGGGCTGGCTGGGTGGACTAACGGAGGTTGCTTGCTTGTTGCTTTTAGCTGGGCTGGCTGGCTGGGTGGACTAACGGAGGTTGCTTGCTTGTTGCTTTTAGCTGGGCTGGCTGGCTGGTTGGACTAACAGAGGTTGCTTGCTTGTTGCTTTTAGCTGGGCTGGCTCGCTGGTTAGACTAACGGAGGTTGCTTGCTTGTTGCTTTTAGCTGGGCTGGCTGGCTGGACTAACAGAGGTTGCTTGCTTGTTGCTTTTAGCTGGGCGGCTGGCTGGTTGGACTAACGGAGGTTGCAGTGCGTTTCAGACAGCTGCTGGAGCAGGGGGTATAGAGAACAAGGTGACAGCTGCTGGTTCAGGGGGTATAGAGAACAAGGTGACAGCTGGTTCAGGGGGTATAGAGAACAAGGTGACAGCTGGTTCAGGGGGTATAGAGAACAAGGTGACAGCTGCTGGTTCAGGGGGTATAGAGAACAAGGTGACAGCTGGTTCAGGGGGTATAGAGAACAAGGTGACAGCTGGTACAGGGGGTATAGAGAACAAGGTGACAGCTGGTACAGGGGGTATAGAGAACAAGGTGACAGCTGGTACAGGGGGTATAGAGAACAAGGTGACAGCTGGTACAGGAGGTATAGAGAACAAGGTGACAGCTGGTACAGGGGGTATAGAGAACAAGGTGACAGCTGGTACAGCGTCTCTAGTCACACACACATGCAGATGGCTGTTTATTAATTACAGGAGTGAGGAGAGATGGGGGGAGAAAGCGCGAAAGAGAGAGAGAGAGGGGAGACAGCGATTCACCATTGTAAATACAACCTATATTTATATTTTTATTGATTTTCCAATTCATACTTCAACTATTTGCACATTGTTACACCACTGTACATAGTCATAATATAACATTTGAAATGTCTATTCTTTTAAAACCTTTGTGAGTGTAATGTTTACGGTTAATTTCTGATGGCTTATTTCCCTTTTTTTATTGTACATTTCACTTGCTTTGTCAATGTAAACATATGTTCCCATGCCAATAAAGCCCTTTGAGGAGTGCTCGAGAGACAGGCAGAGGGTGAGAGAGACAGGCAGAGGGCGAGAGAGACAGGCAGAGGGCGAGAGAGACAGGCAGAGGGCGAGAGAGACAGGCAGAGGGCGAGAGAGACAGGCAGAGGGCGAGAGACAGGCAGAGGGCGAGAGAGACAGGCAGAGGGCGAGAGAGACAGGCAGAGGGAGCGAGAGACAGGCAGAGGGAGCGAGAGACAGGCAGAGGGAGCGAGAGACAGGCAGAGGGAGCGAGAGACAGGCAGAGGGAGGGAGAGACAGGCAGAGGGAGGGAGAGACAGGCAGAGGGAGGGAGAGACAGGCAGAGGGAGCGAGAGACAGGCAGAGGGAGCGAGAGACAGGCAGAGGGAGAGAGAGACAGGCAGAGGGCGAGAGAGACAGGCAGAGGGCGAGAGACAGGCAGAGGGCGAGAGAGACAGGCAGAGGGCGAGACAGGCAGAGGGCGAGACAGGCAGAGGGAGCGAGAGACAGGCAGAGGGAGCGAGAGACAGGCAGAGGGCGAGAGAGACAGGCAGAGGGCGAGAGAGACAGGCAGAGGGCGAGACAGGCAGAGGGCGAGACAGGCAGAGGGAGCGAGAGACAGGCAGAGGGAGCGAGAGACAGGCAGAGGGAGCGAGAGACAGGCAGAGGGAGCGAGAGACAGGCAGAGGGAGGGAGAGACAGGCAGAGGGAGGGAGAGACAGGCAGAGGGAGCGAGAGACAGGCAGAGGGAGCGAGAGACAGGCAGAGGGAGCGAGAGACAGGCAGAGGGAGCGAGAGACAGGCAGAGGGAGCGAGAGACAGGCAGAGGGAGCGAGAGACAGGCAGAGGGAGCGAGAGACAGGCAGAGGGAGAGACAGGCAGAGGGCGAGAGAGAGAAAAGAAAGAGCCTGGACAATTAGGCATATTTCTGTTAGACAGAGACCTCTGGAAGCACACTTCATCAAGCTGCAGATGAGACTCAAACACTGTGTTATTGGTGTGTGTCCTCAGCCGTCTCTCTCCCTCTATCTGCAATTTGATTAAAGCACTGCTGCTAAGGAACCTTTAGATACACACACACACACACACACTGCTTCTTCCTCCCTGAGCCATGTGGCCCCAGCAGTGACCTCCCATCATCACCCGGCTTCCTCCCTGGGGGCCTCCTTCCCGGGCCCCTCATCCACAGCTTAAAGAGAGAGGCCTCGTGTTAAAATAGATAGGAGAGGGGGTTGTAACATCTTAATGGTGCTTCATTTGGACTAAGTGGAAACCCTGCTACAGAGTCATAGTGGAAACCCTGCTACAGAGTCATAGTGGAAACCCTGCTACAGAGTCATAGTGGAAACCCTGCTACAGAGTCATAGTGGAAACCCTGCTACAGAGTCATAGTGGAAACCCTGCTACAGAGTCACAGTGGAAACCCTGCTACAGAGTCAGTGGAAACCCTGCTACAGAGTCACAGTGGAAACCCTGCTACAGAGTCACAGTGGAAACCCTGCTACAGAGTCACAGTGGAAACCCTGCTACAGAGTCACAGTTGAAACACTGCTACAGAGTCACAGTGGAAACCCTGCTACAGAGTCATAGTGGAAACCCTGCTACAGAGTCACAGTGGAAACCCTGCTACAGAGTCACAGTGGAAACCCTGCTACAGAGTCACAGTTGAAACACTGCTACAGAGTCTTAGTGGAAACCCTGCTACAGAGTCATAGTGGAAACCCTGCTACAGAGTCACAGTGGAAACCCTGCTACAGAGTCACAGTGGAAACCCTGCTACAGAGTCTTAGTGGAAACCCTGCTACAGAGTCTTAGTGGAAACCCTGCTACAGAGTCTTAGTGGAAACCCTGCTACAGAGTCAGTGGAAACCCTGCTACAGAGTCAGTGGAAACCCTGCTACAGAGTCTTAGTGGAAACCCTGCTACAGAGTCATAGTGGAAACCCTGCTACAGAGTCACAGTGGAAACCCTGCTACAGAGTCACAGTGGAAACCCTGCTACAGAGTCACAGTGGAAACCCTGCTACAGAGTCACAGTGGAAACCCTGCTACAGAGTCTTAGTGGAAACCCTGCTACAGAGTCATAGTGGAAACCCTGCTACAGAGTCACAGTGGAAACCCTGCTACAGAGTCTTAGTGGAAACCCTGCTACAGAGTCACAGTGGAAACACTGCTACAGAGTCATAGTGGAAACCCTGCTACAGAGTCATAGTGGAAACCCTGCTACAGAGTCACAGTGGAAACCCTGATACAGAGTCACAGTGGAAATCCTGCTACAGAGTCACAGTGGAAACCCTGCTACAGAGTCACAGTGGAAACCCTGCTACAGAGTCATAGTGGACACCCTGCTACAGAGTCTTAGTGGAAACTCTGATACAGAGTCTTAGTGGAAACCCTGCTACAGAGTCACAGTGGAAACCCTGCTACAGAGTCTTAGTGGAAACCCTGCTACAGAGTCATAGTGGAAACCCTGCTACAGAGTCACAGTGGAAACCCTGCTACAGAGTCACAGTGGAAACCCTGCTACAGAGTCACAGTGGAAACCCTGCTACAGAGTCACAGTGGAAACCCTGCTACAGAGTCTTAGTGGAAACCCTGCTACAGAGTCATAGTGGAAACCCTGCTACAGAGTCACAGTGGAAACCCTGCTACAGAGTCTTAGTGGAAACCCTGCTACAGAGTCACAGTGGAAACACTGCTACAGAGTCATAGTGGAAACCCTGCTACAGAGTCATAGTGGAAACCCTGCTACAGAGTCACAGTGGAAACCCTGATACAGAGTCACAGTGGAAATCCTGCTACAGAGTCACAGTGGAAACCCTGCTACAGAGTCACAGTGGAAACCCTGCTACAGAGTCATAGTGGACACCCTGCTACAGAGTCATAGTGGAAACCCTGCTACAGAGTCATAGTGGAAACCCTGCTACAGAGTCTTAGTGGAAACCCTGCTACAGAGTCTTAGTGGAAACCCTGCTACAGAGTCAGTGGAAACCCTGCTACAGAGTCAGTGGAAACCCTGCTACAGAGTCTTAGTAGAAACCCTGCTACAGAGTCTTAGTGGAAACCCTGCTACAGAGTCATAGTGGAAACCCTGCTACAGAGTCACAGTAGAAACCCTGCTACAGAGTCACAGTGGAAACCCTGCTACAGAGTCACGGTGGAAACCCTGCTACAGAGTCACGGTGGAAACCCTGCTACAGAGTCACGGTGGAAACCCTGCTACAGAGTCACGGTGGAAACCCTGCTACAGAGTCACGGTGGAAACCCTGCTACAGAGTCACGGTGGAAACCCTGCTACAGAGTCTTAGTGGAAACCCTGCTACAGTCTTAGTGGAAACCCTGCTACAGAGTCTTAGTGGAAACCCTGCTACAGAGTCTTAGTGGAAACCCTGCTACAGAGTCACAGTGGAAACCCTGCTACAGAGTCACAGTGGAAACCCTGCTACAGAGTCACAGTGGAAACCCTGCTACAGAGTCACAGTGGAAACCCTGCTACAGAGTCTTAGTGGAAACCCTGCTACAGAGTCATAGTGGAAACCCTGCTACAGAGTCACAGTGGAAACCCTGCTACAGAGTCACAGTGGAAACCCTGCTACAGAGTCACAGTGGAAACCCTGCTACAGAGTCACAGTGGAAACCCTGCTACAGAGTCTTAGTGGAAACCCTGCTACAGAGTCATAGTGGAAACCCTGCTACAGAGTCACAGTGGAAACCCTGCTACAGAGTCTTAGTGGAAACCCTGCTACAGAGTCACAGTGGAAACACTGCTACAGAGTCATAGTGGAAACCCTGCTACAGAGTCATAGTGGAAACCCTGCTACAGAGTCACAGTGGAAACCCTGATACAGAGTCACAGTGGAAATCCTGCTACAGAGTCACAGTGGAAACCCTGCTACAGAGTCACAGTGGAAACCCTGCTACAGAGTCATAGTGGACACCCTGCTACAGAGTCTTAGTGGAAACTCTGATACAGAGTCTTAGTGGAAACCCTGCTACAGAGTCACAGTGGAAACCCTGCTACAGAGTCTTAGTGGAAACCCTGCTACAGAGTCATAGTGGAAACCCTGCTACAGAGTCACAGTGGAAACCCTGCTACAGAGTCACAGTGGAAACCCTGCTACAGAGTCACAGTGGAAACCCTGCTACAGAGTCACAGTGGAAACCCTGCTACAGAGTCTTAGTGGAAACCCTGCTACAGAGTCATAGTGGAAACCCTGCTACAGAGTCACAGTGGAAACCCTGCTACAGAGTCTTAGTGGAAACCCTGCTACAGAGTCACAGTGGAAACACTGCTACAGAGTCATAGTGGAAACCCTGCTACAGAGTCATAGTGGAAACCCTGCTACAGAGTCACAGTGGAAACCCTGATACAGAGTCACAGTGGAAATCCTGCTACAGAGTCACAGTGGAAACCCTGCTACAGAGTCACAGTGGAAACCCTGCTACAGAGTCATAGTGGACACCCTGCTACAGAGTCATAGTGGAAACCCTGCTACAGAGTCATAGTGGAAACCCTGCTACAGAGTCTTAGTGGAAACCCTGCTACAGAGTCTTAGTGGAAACCCTGCTACAGAGTCAGTGGAAACCCTGCTACAGAGTCAGTGGAAACCCTGCTACAGAGTCTTAGTAGAAACCCTGCTACAGAGTCTTAGTGGAAACCCTGCTACAGAGTCATAGTGGAAACCCTGCTACAGAGTCACAGTAGAAACCCTGCTACAGAGTCACAGTGGAAACCCTGCTACAGAGTCACGGTGGAAACCCTGCTACAGAGTCACGGTGGAAACCCTGCTACAGAGTCACGGTGGAAACCCTGCTACAGAGTCACGGTGGAAACCCTGCTACAGAGTCACGGTGGAAACCCTGCTACAGAGTCACGGTGGAAACCCTGCTACAGAGTCTTAGTGGAAACCCTGCTACAGTCTTAGTGGAAACCCTGCTACAGAGTCTTAGTGGAAACCCTGCTACAGAGTCTTAGTGGAAACCCTGCTACAGAGTCACAGTGGAAACCCTGCTACAGAGTCACAGTGGAAACCCTGCTACAGAGTCACAGTGGAAACCCTGCTACAGAGTCACAGTGGAAACCCTGCTACAGAGTCACAGTGGAAACCCTGCTACAGAGTCACAGTGGAAACCCTGCTAGAGTCACAGTGGAAACCCTGCTACAGTCACAGTGGAAACCCTGCTACAGAGTCACGGTGGAAACCCTGCTACAGAGTCACAGTGGAAACCCTGCTACAGAGTCACAGTGGAAACCCTGCTACAGAGTCACAGTGGAAACCCTGCTACAGAGTCACAGTGGACACCCTGCTACAGAGTCATAGTGGACACCCTGCTACAGAGTCATAGTGGAAACCCTGCTACAGAGTCATAGTGGAAACCCTGCTACAGAGTCTTAGTGGAAACCCTGCTACAGAGTCTTAGTGGAAACCCTGCTACAGAGTCAGTGGAAACCCTGCTACAGAGTCACAGTGGAAACCCTGCTACAGAGTCACAGTGGAAACCCTGCTACAGAGTCACAGTGGAAACCCTGCTACAGAGTCATAGTGGAAACCCTGCTACAAAGTCTTAGTGGAAACCCTGCTACAAAGTCTTAGTGGAAACCCTGCTACAGAGTCTTAGTGGAAACCCTGCTACAGAGTCATAGTGGAAACCCTGCTACAGAGTCACAGTGGAAACCCTGCTACAGAGTCTTAGTGGAAACCCTGCTACAGAGTCTTAGTGGAAACCCTGCTACAGAGTCTTAGTGGAAACCCTGCTACAGAGTCATAGTGGAAACCCTGCTACAGAGTCATAGTGGAAACCCTGCTACAGAGTCACAGTGGAAACCACAATACTGAGCAGCCATAGATATTGTCTGATGCAGCTATCAAAACCAGTGCACCTGCAGTGCAGGCAGCACCGTAAAAAAGATGTGTTTGTTGCTGAGCCAAGAACACACAGTAAGCATACTCCCTCGTCCCTCTGAGGAGCAAGCCCTTCATTAAGCAGCTAATTAAAATCTCAAAAAGCAATTCAGATTTGGAGGTGAAAAGATGCTCTTTTAAAATCAAATATGTTTTAAATTGCTTCTTCATTACATCCATTAAAGTCTCAGACAATTGTCTCCTAAAGTATTCAACCACAATCAATCTCTGGTCATCAGCTAGCAACAATAGACACAATCAGATGTATAATTTTATAGGCCGCCTCCTCACACAGAAACACATTTTCCAGGTCGCCTAATTGAGAAAGAAACATCAATCCACACATATATTTATATATATATCACACTATTCTACTTGGCAGGAAATGAACTCCAGGAGTTTTCCTGTCTGTTTCCTGTCTGCTAAACCATTCAAGTCCAGTACCTCCTGTAACATAAATGACCACAACGTTAGAGAGAACATTGGACAGAGAAATGTAATAGATTAGGCTTGGGCGGTATACAGACTTTCATATTGTCATACCATCCTTATCTTATCCTGGGATTTACGCTATTCCTGGCATAGAACACAAGGGGGCGCAAAAACGCAAAAGCCCATTGGGCCTCTATTACCAGAATGCTAACAAAATAAGCACAAACTAACAGCAAAATCATATAGACGCTGTTAGCTAAATGCTAACAAGGAAAACGAACAAACTAATTGCAAAGACGGGGACGTACAGCTCTAAGTTATACAAGCATGGCTAGTAGCTACCGAATGTCATTTTCAGTGAGTGTGGACATTTGCAACCGAAAGTGAAGGAGAGAAATTGTGCAAATGAACAAAGTTGTGACGCATGCTTTTCTGAAGGAAGAGCAGCATGTGTCCACAGAGCAGAGAAGACCAGAGGAGAATTAAAAACTCTAGTAGGAAGCACAAGGAAAGAACTGGCAGCTGTACAGATAACACATCCAGAGCTGTTTGACTTCTGGCAGAAAGACATTAGAAGATATCTGATGGCAAACTAGTGTAACTTCCTCACCTGATGTGCTGATAGAACTACAACTCTACTGACTCACCAGCTGATAGAACTACAACACTACAGACTCACCAGCTGATAGAACTACAACTCTACTGACTCACCAGCTGATAGAACTACAACTCTACTGACTCACCAGCTGATAGAACTACAACACTACAGACTCACCAGCTGATAGAACTACAACACTACAGACTCACCAGCTGATAGAACTACAACACTACAGACTCACCAGCTGATAGAACTACAACACTACAGACTCACCAGCTGATAGAACTACAACACTAGACTCACCAGCTGATAGAACTACAACACTACTGACTCACCAGCTGATAGAACTACAACACTACAGACTCACCAGCTGCCACCGTCTCCCGGTGTGCTATTTACTAACAAACACGTAACTGGCTCAACTGTTCTGGGGAACTACGGTGAGCTTCATAGTGTAAAACGATGTGACAGATGAAATGAAGAACAGAATCTTCTTTCTCTTTAATGTACTAAACAAGTTGACTTCAGGTATTAACTTAAAAAGTAGCTGCAAATATTCACATTTATTGTAAAACCTTCAAATAAATAGTTTTGACGTTATTAAAAAAAAAACATCCTGTGGCGTTTTTCCCTATACAGTGATCCCTCGCCACTTCGCGGTTCACTTATCGCGGATTCGCTATTTCGCGGATTTTCATAATGCATTTTTTTTTTTTTTTTGGTGCATTGTGCTCTGCATTCTGATTCGCTAAAAACTCACTCCCGCTTCTTGTATCAAAACATGCTACGAATTGTGCTATCATTTTGTCGTCTCGTGCAGTTATGTGTACGTACATAAAACAGCTTGGCAAATTTACATTAAGTTGGCCAAATTATCTTGTAATTTCGAACATCTCCTAAACCCATAATGTCGACGAAACGGCCTACACGTGAGTCACTGTATTTGTATACATGTAATAGTTGCTAATTGTAAAAAAAAAAAAAAGTTTTCTATTTCGCGGATTTCACTTATCGCGGGTCATTTTCGGAACGTAACCCCCGCGATAAACGAGGGATTACTGTATACGGTACACCGCCCAAGCCTACTAAGGATAGTGTAGGAAATAACCACTAGGAACACATTGGTAAGAACCAACAGTTGATATAGAAGGAGTCAGATGTTCCCTATTCAATTCGACTTAACTTTAGTCTGCGCAGTGACAGATGGCTCTACATCCACATGCTTTACACACCATCTGCCTTCCAGAAAACAGGGGAAAAGAGGCCGTCTGCATTTCCCCCAACACATACGAATGATAACAACACCCACATCAAAGAGCTGTTTGAAGAGCCTTTACCACCAGGCATTCCGACAACAGTGGTGGGGCCTGCAGTTAAGAGCAGGCTAGGGGTGACTGAGGGTTAGAGCCCTGCTCAGGGACAGGGTTATAGGGACAGGGTTAGAGGGCCAGCTCGGGGACAGGGTTAGAGGGCCAGTGTTATAGGGCCAGGATTAGAGCCCAGCTCGGGGACAGAGGAAGGAAAAGGCTAGTACTCACCAGTTTAAAATCCTGAATGCTACATATGAAGTAGGGAGTGTTGGGCCTGCGGCTCTCCATATATACACAATCTGAAACACAGAGAGAGAGACAGTTAGGGATGATAGACAGAGTAGACCCCGGCAGCTCTAGTTGTTTAGACCCCAGCAGCTCTAGTTGTTTAGACCCCGGCAGCTCTAGTTGTTTAGACCCCAGCAGCTCTAGTTGTTTAGACCCCGGCAGCTCTAGTTGTTTAGACCCCGGCAGCTCTAGCTGTTTAGACCCCAGCAGCAGCTCTATCTGTTTAGACCCCAGCAGCAGCTCTAGTTGTTTAGACCCCAGCAGCAGCTCTATCTGTTAGACCCCAGCAGCTCTAGCTGTTTAGACCCCAGCAGCTCTAGCTGTTTAGACCCCAGCAGCAGCTCTAGTTGTTTAGACCCCAGCAGCAGCTCTAGTTGTTTAGACCCCAGCAGCTCTATCTGTTTAGACCCCAGCAGCAGCTCTAGTTGTTTAGACCCCAGCAGCAGCTCTATCTGTTAGACCCCAGCAGCAGCTCTAGTTGTTTAGACCCCAGCAGCTCTAGCTGTTAGACCCCAGCAGCAGCTCTATCTGTTTAGACCCCAGCAGCAGCTCTATCTGTTAGACCCCAGCAGCAGCTCTAGTTGTTTAGACCCCAGCAGCAGCTCTAGTTGTTTAGACCCCAGCAGCAGCTCTATCTGTTTAGACCCCAGCAGCTCTATCTGTTTAGACCCCAGCAGCAGCTCTAGCTGTTAGACCCCAACAGCTCTATCTGTTTAGACCCCAGCAGCTCTATCTGTTTAGACCCCAGCAGCAGCTCTAGTTGTTAGACCCCAGCAGCTCTATCTGTTAGACCCCAGCAGCTCTAGCTGTTTAGACCCCAGCAGCTCTAGCTGTTTAGACCCCAGCAGCAGCTCTAGCTGTTTAGACCCCAGCAGCTCTAGCTGTTTAGACCCCAGCAGCTCTATCTGTTAGACCCCAGCAGCTCTAGTTGTTAGACCCCAGCAGCTCTATCTGTTAGACCCCAGCAGCTCTATCTGTTTAGACCCCAGCAGCAGCTCTAGCTGTTAGACCCCAGCAGCAGCTCTAGCTGTTTAGACCCCAGCAGCAGCTCTATCTGTTAGACCCCAGCAGCAGCTCTATCTGTTAGACCCCAGCAGCTCTATCTGTTTAGACCCCAGCAGCTCTATCTGTTTAGACCCCAGCAGCAGCTCTAGCTGTTAGACCCCAGCAGCAGCTCTAGCTGTTAGACCCCAGCAGCAGCTCTATCTGTGTAGACCCCAGCAGCTCTAGCTGTTTAGACCCCAGCAGCTCTAGCTGTTTAGACCCCAGCAGCAGCTCTATCTGTTAGACCCCAGCAGCAGCTCTATCTGTTAGACCCCAGCAGCAGCTCTATCTGTTAGACCCCAGCAGCAGCTCTATCTGTTAGACCCCAGCAGCAGCTCTAGCTGTTAGACCCCAGCAGCAGCTCTAGCTGTTAGACCCCAGCAGCTCTATCTGTTAGACCCCAGCAGCAGCTCTATCTGTTTAGACCCCAGCAGCAGCTCTATCTGTTTAGACCCCAGCAGCAGCTCTAGCTGTTTAGACCCCAGCAGCAGCTCTAGCTGTTTAGACCCCAGCAGCAGCTCTAGCTGTTTAGACCCCAGCAGCAGCTCTAGCTGTTAGACCCCAGCAGCAGCTCTAGCTGTTAGACCCCAGCAGCAGCTCTATCTGTTAGACCCCAGCAGCAGCTCTATCTGTTTAGACCCCAGCAGCAGCTCTATCTGTTAGACCCCAGCAGCAGCTCTAGCTGTTAGACCCCAGCAGCAGCTCTAGCTGTTAGACCCCAGCAGCAGCTCTAGCTGTTAGACCCCAGCAGCAGCTCTAGCTGTTAGACCCCAGCAGCAGCTCTAGCTGTTAGACCCCAGCAGCAGCTCTAGCTGTTAGACCCCAGCAGCAGCTCTAGCTGTTAGACCCCAGCAGCAGCTCTAGCTGTTAGACCCCAGCAGCAGCTCTAGCTGTTAGACCCCAGCAGCAGCTCTAGCTGTTAGACCCCAGCAGCAGCTCTAGCTGTTAGACCCCAGCAGCAGCTCTAGCTGTTAGACCCCAGCAGCAGCTCTAGCTGTTAGACCCCAGCAGCAGCTCTAGCTGTTAGACCCCAGCAGCAGCTCTAGCTGTTAGACCCCAGCAGCAGCTCTAGCTGTTAGACCCCAGCAGCAGCTCTAGCTGTTAGACCCCAGCAGCAGCTCTAGCTGTTAGACCCCAGCAGCAGCTCTAGCTGTTAGACCCCAGCAGCAGCTCTAGCTGTTAGACCCCAGCAGCAGCTCTAGCTGTTAGACCCCAGCAGCAGCTCTAGCTGTTAGACCCCAGCAGCAGCTCTAGCTGTTAGACCCCAGCAGCAGCTCTAGCTGTTAGACCCCAGCAGCAGCTCTAGCTGTTAGACCCCAGCAGCAGCTCTAGCTGTTAGACCCCAGCAGCAGCTCTAGCTGTTAGACCCCAGCAGCAGCTCTAGCTGTTAGACCCCAGCAGCAGCTCTAGCTGTTAGACCCCAGCAGCAGCTCTAGCTGTTAGACCCCAGCAGCAGCTCTAGCTGTTAGACCCCAGCAGCAGCTCTAGCTGTTAGACCCCAGCAGCAGCTCTAGCTGTTAGACCCCAGCAGCAGCTCTAGCTGTTAGACCCCAGCAGCAGCTCTAGCTGTTAGACCCCAGCAGCAGCTCTAGCTGTTAGACCCCAGCAGCAGCTCTAGCTGTTAGACCCCAGCAGCAGCTCTAGCTGTTAGACCCCAGCAGCAGCTCTAGCTGTTAGACCCCAGCAGCAGCTCTAGCTGTTAGACCCCAGCAGCAGCTCTAGCTGTTAGACCCCAGCAGCAGCTCTAGCTGTTAGACCCCAGCAGCAGCTCTAGCTGTTAGACCCCAGCAGCAGCTCTAGCTGTTAGACCCCAGCAGCAGCTCTAGCTGTTAGACCCCAGCAGCAGCTCTAGCTGTTAGACCCCAGCAGCAGCTCTATCTGTTAGACCCCAGCAGCAGCTCTAGCTGTTAGACCCCAGCAGCAGCTCTAGCTGTTAGACCCCAGCAGCAGCTCTAGCTGTTAGACCCCAGCAGCAGCTCTAGCTGTTAGACCCCAGCAGCAGCTCTAGCTGTTAGACCCCAGCAGCAGCTCTAGCTGTTAGACCCCAGCAGCAGCTCTAGCTGTTAGACCCCAGCAGCAGCTCTAGCTGTTAGACCCCAGCAGCAGCTCTAGCTGTTAGACCCCAGCAGCAGCTCTAGCTGTTAGACCCCAGCAGCAGCTCTATCTGTTAGACCCCAGCAGCAGCTCTAGCTGTTAGACCCCAGCAGCAGCTCTAGCTGTTAGACCCCAGCAGCAGCTCTATCTGTTAGACCCCAGCAGCAGCTCTATCTGTTAGACCCCAGCAGCAGCTCTATCTGTTAGACCCCAGCAGCAGCTCTATCTGTTAGACCCCAGCAGCAGCTCTAGCTGTTAGACCCCAGCAGCAGCTCTAGCTGTTAGACCCCAGCAGCAGCTCTAGCTGTTAGACCCCAGCAGCAGCTCTAGCTGTTAGACCCCAGCAGCAGCTCTAGCTGTTAGACCCCAGCAGCAGCTCTAGCTGTTAGACCCCAGCAGCAGCTCTAGCTGTTAGACCCCAGCAGCAGCACTAGCTGTTAGACCCCAGCAGCAGCTCTAGCTGTTAGACCCCAGCAGCAGCTCTAGCTGTTAGACCCCAGCAGCAGCTCTAGCTGTTAGACCCCAGCAGCAGCTCTAGCTGTTAGACCCCAGCAGCAGCTCTAGCTGTTAGACCCCAGCAGCAGCTCTAGCTGTTAGACCCCAGCAGCAGCTCTAGCTGTTAGACCCCAGCAGCAGCTCTAGCTGTTAGACCCCAGCAGCAGCTCTATCTGTTAGACCCCAGCAGCAGCTCTATCTGTTAGACCCCAGCAGCAGCTCTATCTGTTAGACCCCAGCAGCAGCTCTATCTGTTAGACCCCAGCAGCAGCTCTATCTGTTAGACCCCAGCAGCAGCTCTATCTGTTAGACCCCAGCAGCAGCTCTATCTGTTAGACCCCAGCAGCAGCTCTATCTGTTAGACCCCAGCAGCTCTATCTGTTAGACCCCAGCAGCTCTATCTGTTAGACCCCAGCAGCTCTATCTGTTAGACCCCAGCAGCAGCTCTATCTGTTAGACCCCAGCAGCAGCTCTATCTGTTAGACCCCAGCAGCAGCTCTATCTGTTAGACCCCAGCAGCAGCTCTATCTGTTAGACCCCAGCAGCAGCTCTATCTGTTAGACCCCAGCAGCAGCTCTATCTGTTAGACCCCAGCAGCAGCTCTAGCTGTTAGACCCCAGCAGCAGCTCTAGCTGTTAGACCCCAGCAGCAGCTCTAGCTGTTAGACCCCAGCAGCAGCTCTAGCTGTTAGACCCCAGCAGCAGCTCTATCTGTTAGACCCCAGCAGCAGCTCTATCTGTTAGACCCCAGCAGCAGCTCTAGCTGTTAGACCCCAGCAGCAGCTCTAGCTGTTAGACCCCAGCAGCAGCTCTAGCTGTTAGACCCGAGCAGCAGCTCTAGCTGTTAGACCCGAGCAGCAGCTCTATCTGTTAGACCCGAGCAGCAGCTCTATCTGTTAGACCCGAGCAGCAGCTCTATCTGTTAGACCCCAGCAGCTCTAGCTGTTAGACCCCAGCAGCTCTAGCTGTTAGACCCCAGCAGCTCTAGCTGTTAGACCCCAGCAGCTCTAGCTGTTAGACCCCAGCAGCTCTATCTGTTAGACCCGAGCAGCAGCTCTATCTGTTAGACCCCAGCAGCTCTATCTGTTAGACCCCAGCAGCTCTATCTGTTAGACCCCAGCAGCTCTATCTGTTAGACCCCAGCAGCAGCTCTATCTGTTAGACCCCAGCAGCAGCTCTATCTGTTAGACCCCAGCAGCAGCTCTATCTGTTAGACCCCAGCAGCAGCTCTATCTGTTAGACCCCAGCAGCAGCTCTAGCTGTTAGACCCCAGCAGCAGCTCTAGCTGTTAGACCCCAGCAGCAGCTCTAGCTGTTAGACCCCAGCAGCAGCTCTAGCTGTTAGACCCCAGCAGCAGCTCTAGCTGTTAGACCCCAGCAGCAGCTCTATCTGTTAGACCCCAGCAGCAGCTCTATCTGTTAGACCCCAGCAGCAGCTCTATCTGTTAGACCCCAGCAGCAGCTCTATCTGTTAGACCCCAGCAGCTCTATCTGTTAGACCCCAGCAGCTCTATCTGTTAGACCCCAGCAGCTCTAGCTGTTAGACCCCAGCAGCTCTAGCTGTTAGACCCCAGCAGCTCTAGCTGTTAGACCCCAGCAGCTCTATCTGTTAGACCCCAGCAGCAGCTCTATCTGTTAGACCCCAGCAGCAGCTCTATCTGTTAGACCCCAGCAGCAGCTCTATCTGTTAGACCCCAGCAGCAGCTCTATCTGTTAGACCCCAGCAGCAGCTCTATCTGTTAGACCCCAGCAGCAGCTCTAGCTGTTAGACCCCAGCAGCAGCTCTAGCTGTTAGACCCCAGCAGCAGCTCTAGCTGTTAGACCCCAGCAGCAGCTCTAGCTGTTAGACCCCAGCAGCAGCTCTAGCTGTTAGACCCCAGCAGCAGCTCTAGCTGTTAGACCCCAGCAGCTCTAGCTGTTAGACCCCAGCAGCAGCTCTATCTGTTAGACCCCAGCAGCAGCTCTATCTGTTAGACCCCAGCAGCAGCTCTATCTGTTAGACCCCAGCAGCTCTATCTGTTAGACCCCAGCAGCTCTATCTGTTAGACCCCAGCAGCTCTAGCTGTTAGACCCCAGCAGCAGCTCTAGCTGTTAGACCCCAGCAGCTCTATCTGTTAGACCCCAGCAGCTCTATCTGTTAGACCCCAGCAGCTCTATCTGTTAGACCCCAGCAGCTCTATCTGTTAGACCCCAGCAGCTCTATCTGTTAGACCCCAGCAGCAGCTCTATCTGTTAGACCCCAGCAGCAGCTCTATCTGTTAGACCCCAGCAGCAGCTCTATCTGTTAGACCCCAGCAGCAGCTCTAGCTGTTAGACCCCAGCAGCAGCTCTATCTGTTAGACCCCAGCAGCAGCTCTATCTGTTAGACCCCAGCAGCTCTAGCTGTTAGACCCCAGCAGCTCTAGCTGTTAGACCCCAGCAGCTCTATCTGTTAGACCCCAGCAGCAGCTCTAGCTGTTAGACCCCAGCAGCAGCTCTAGCTGTTAGACCCCAGCAGCAGCTCTAGCTGTTAGACCCCAGCAGCAGCTCTATCTGTTAGACCCCAGCAGCAGCTCTATCTGTTAGACCCCAGCAGCAGCTCTATCTGTTAGACCCCAGCAGCAGCTCTATCTGTTAGACCCCAGCAGCTCTATCTGTTAGACCCCAGCAGCTCTATCTGTTAGACCCCAGCAGCTCTAGCTGTTAGACCCCAGCAGCTCTAGCTGTTAGACCCCAGCAGCTCTATCTGTTAGACCCCAGCAGCTCTATCTGTTAGACCCCAGCAGCAGCTCTATCTGTTAGACCCCAGCAGCAGCTCTATCTGTTAGACCCCAGCAGCAGCTCTATCTGTTAGACCCCAGCAGCAGCTCTATCTGTTAGACCCCAGCAGCAGCTCTAGCTGTTAGACCCCAGCAGCAGCTCTAGCTGTTAGACCCCAGCAGCAGCTCTAGCTGTTAGACCCCAGCAGCAGCTCTAGCTGTTAGACCCCAGCAGCAGCTCTAGCTGTTAGACCCCAGCAGCAGCTCTAGCTGTTAGACCCCAGCAGCTCTAGCTGTTAGACCCCAGCAGCAGCTCTATCTGTTAGACCCCAGCAGCAGCTCTATCTGTTAGACCCCAGCAGCAGCTCTATCTGTTAGACCCCAGCAGCTCTATCTGTTAGACCCCAGCAGCTCTAGCTGTTAGACCCCAGCAGCAGCTCTAGCTGTTAGACCCCAGCAGCTCTATCTGTTAGACCCCAGCAGCTCTATCTGTTAGACCCCAGCAGCTCTATCTGTTAGACCCCAGCAGCTCTATCTGTTAGACCCCAGCAGCAGCTCTATCTGTTAGACCCCAGCAGCAGCTCTATCTGTTAGACCCCAGCAGCAGCTCTAGCTGTTAGACCCCAGCAGCAGCTCTATCTGTTAGACCCCAGCAGCAGCTCTATCTGTTAGACCCCAGCAGCTCTAGCTGTTAGACCCCAGCAGCTCTAGCTGTTAGACCCCAGCAGCTCTATCTGTTAGACCCCAGCAGCTCTATCTGTTAGACCCCAGCAGCAGCTCTAGCTGTTAGACCCCAGCAGCTCTATCTGTTAGACCCCAGCAGCTCTATCTGTTAGACCCCAGCAGCTCTATCTGTTAGACCCCAGCAGCTCTATCTGTTAGACCCCAGCAGCTCTATCTGTTAGACCCCAGCAGCAGCTCTAGCTGTTAGACCCCAGCAGCTCTAGCTGTTAGACCCCAGCAGCTCTATCTGTTAGACCCCAGCAGCTCTATCTGTTAGACCCCAGCAGCTCTATCTGTTAGACCCCAGCAGCTCTATCTGTTAGACCCCAGCAGCTCTATCTGTTAGACCCCAGCAGCTCTATCTGTTAGACCCCAGCAGCTCTATCTGTTAGACCCCAGCAGCTCTATCTGTTAGACCCCAGCAGCTCTATCTGTTAGACCCCAGCAGCTCTAGCTGTTAGACCCCAGCAGCAGCTCTAGCTGTTAGACCCCAGCAGCTCTATCTGTTAGACCCCAGCAGCTCTATCTGTTTAGACCCCAGCAGCAGCTCTAGCTGTTAGACCCCAGCAGCTCTATCTGTTAGACCCCAGCAGCTCTATCTGTTAGACCCCAGCAGCTCTATCTGTTAGACCCCAGCAGCAGCTCTATCTGTTAGACCCCAGCAGCAGCTCTATCTGTTAGACCCCAGCAGCAGCTCTATCTGTTAGACCCCAGCAGCAGCTCTATCTGTTAGACCCCAGCAGCAGCTCTATCTGTTAGACCCCAGCAGCTCTATCTGTTAGACCCCAGCAGCAGCTCTATCTGTTAGACCCCAGCAGCAGCTCTATCTGTTAGACCCCAGCAGCTCTATCTGTTAGACCCCAGCAGCTCTATCTGTTAGACCCCAGCAGCAGCTCTATCTGTTAGACCCCAGCAGCAGCTCTATCTGTTAGACCCCAGCAGCAGCTCTATCTGTTAGACCCCAGCAGCAGCTCTAGCTGTTAGACCCCAGCAGCAGCTCTAGCTGTTAGACCCCAGCAGCAGCTCTATCTGTTAGACCCCAGCAGCAGCTCTATCTGTTAGACCCCAGCAGCAGCTCTATCTGTTAGACCCCAGCAGCAGCTCTATCTGTTAGACCCCAGCAGCAGCTCTAGCTGTTAGACCCCAGCAGCAGCTCTAGCTGTTAGACCCCAGCAGCAGCTCTATCTGTTAGACCCCAGCAGCAGCTCTATCTGTTAGACCCCAGCAGCAGCTCTATCTGTTAGACCCCAGCAGCAGCTCTAGCTGTTAGACCCCAGCAGCTCTAGCTGTTAGACCCCAGCAGCTCTAGCTGTTAGACCCCAGCAGCAGCTCTAGCTGTTAGACCCCAGCAGCAGCTCTAGCTGTTAGACCCCAGCAGCAGCTCTAGCTGTTAGACCCCAGCAGCAGCTCTAGCTGTTAGACCCCAGCAGCAGCTCTAGCTGTTAGACCCCAGCAGCAGCTCTAGCTGTTAGACCCCAGCAGCAGCTCTATCTGTTAGACCCCAGCAGCAGCTCTATCTGTTAGACCCCAGCAGCAGCTCTATCTGTTAGACCCCAGCAGCAGCTCTATCTGTTAGACCCCAGCAGCAGCTCTATCTGTTAGACCCCAGCAGCAGCTCTATCTGTTAGACCCCAGCAGCTCTATCTGTTAGACCCCAGCAGCTCTATCTGTTAGACCCCAGCAGCTCTATCTGTTAGACCCCAGCAGCTCTATCTGTTAGACCCCAGCAGCAGCTCTATCTGTTAGACCCCAGCAGCAGCTCTAGCTGTTAGACCCCAGCAGCAGCTCTAGCTGTTAGACCCCAGCAGCAGCTCTAGCTGTTAGACCCCAGCAGCAGCTCTATCTGTTAGACCCCAGCAGCAGCTCTATCTGTTAGACCCCAGCAGCAGCTCTATCTGTTAGACCCCAGCAGCAGCTCTATCTGTTAGACCCCAGCAGCTCTATCTGTTAGACCCCAGCAGCTCTATCTGTTAGACCCCAGCAGCTCTATCTGTTAGACCCCAGCAGCTCTATCTGTTAGACCCCAGCAGCTCTATCTGTTAGACCCCAGCAGCTCTATCTGTTAGACCCCAGCAGCAGCTCTATCTGTTAGACCCCAGCAGCAGCTCTATCTGTTAGACCCCAGCAGCAGCTCTATCTGTTAGACCCCAGCAGCAGCTCTAGCTGTTAGACCCCAGCAGCAGCTCTAGCTGTTAGACCCCAGCAGCAGCTCTAGCTGTTAGACCCCAGCAGCAGCTCTATCTGTTAGACCCCAGCAGCAGCTCTATCTGTTAGACCCCAGCAGCAGCTCTATCTGTTAGACCCCAGCAGCAGCTCTAGCTGTTAGACCCCAGCAGCAGCTCTAGCTGTTAGACCCCAGCAGCAGCTCTAGCTGTTAGACCCCAGCAGCAGCTCTAGCTGTTAGACCCGAGCAGCAGCTCTAGCTGTTAGACCCGAGCAGCAGCTCTATCTGTTAGACCCCAGCAGCTCTAGCTGTTAGACCCCAGCAGCTCTAGCTGTTAGACCCCAGCAGCTCTAGCTGTTAGACCCCAGCAGCTCTAGCTGTTAGACCCCAGCAGCTCTAGCTGTTAGACCCCAGCAGCTCTATCTGTTAGACCCCAGCAGCAGCTCTATCTGTTAGACCCCAGCAGCAGCTCTATCTGTTAGACCCCAGCAGCAGCTCTATCTGTTAGACCCCAGCAGCAGCTCTATCTGTTAGACCCCAGCAGCAGCTCTATCTGTTAGACCCCAGCAGCAGCTCTAGCTGTTAGACCCCAGCAGCAGCTCTAGCTGTTAGACCCCAGCAGCAGCTCTAGCTGTTAGACCCCAGCAGCAGCTCTAGCTGTTAGACCCCAGCAGCTCTAGCTGTTAGACCCCAGCAGCTCTAGCTGTTAGACCCCAGCAGCTCTAGCTGTTAGACCCCAGCAGCAGCTCTATCTGTTAGACCCCAGCAGCAGCTCTATCTGTTAGACCCCAGCAGCAGCTCTATCTGTTAGACCCCAGCAGCTCTATCTGTTAGACCCCAGCAGCAGCTCTAGCTGTTAGACCCCAGCAGCAGCTCTAGCTGTTAGACCCCAGCAGCAGCTCTAGCTGTTAGACCCCAGCAGCTCTATCTGTTAGACCCCAGCAGCTCTATCTGTTAGACCCCAGCAGCTCTATCTGTTAGACCCCAGCAGCTCTATCTGTTAGACCCCAGCAGCTCTATCTGTTAGACCCCAGCAGCTCTATCTGTTAGACCCCAGCAGCTCTATCTGTTAGACCCCAGCAGCAGCTCTATCTGTTAGACCCCAGCAGCAGCTCTATCTGTTAGACCCCAGCAGCAGCTCTATCTGTTAGACCCCAGCAGCAGCTCTAGCTGTTAGACCCCAGCAGCAGCTCTATCTGTTAGACCCCAGCAGCTCTAGCTGTTAGACCCCAGCAGCTCTAGCTGTTAGACCCCAGCAGCTCTAGCTGTTAGACCCCAGCAGCTCTATCTGTTAGACCCCAGCAGCTCTATCTGTTAGACCCCAGCAGCTCTATCTGTTAGACCCCAGCAGCAGCTCTAGCTGTTAGACCCCAGCAGCAGCTCTAGCTGTTAGACCCCAGCAGCTCTATCTGTTAGACCCCAGCAGCTCTATCTGTTAGACCCCAGCAGCAGCTCTATCTGTTAGACCCCAGCAGCAGCTCTATCTGTTAGACCCCAGCAGCAGCTCTAGCTGTTAGACCCCAGCAGCTCTATCTGTTAGACCCCAGCAGCTCTATCTGTTAGACCCCAGCAGCTCTATCTGTTAGACCCCAGCAGCTCTATCTGTTAGACCCCAGCAGCTCTATCTGTTAGACCCCAGCAGCTCTATCTGTTAGACCCCAGCAGCTCTATCTGTTAGACCCCAGCAGCTCTATCTGTTAGACCCCAGCAGCTCTAGCTGTTAGACCCCAGCAGCTCTAGCTGTTAGACCCCAGCAGCAGCTCTAGCTGTTAGACCCCAGCAGCTCTATCTGTTTAGACCCCAGCAGCAGCTCTAGCTGTTAGACCCCAGCAGCTCTATCTGTTTAGACCCCAGCAGCTCTATCTGTTAGACCCCAGCAGCAGCTCTATCTGTTAGACCCCAGCAGCAGCTCTATCTGTTAGACCCCAGCAGCTCTATCTGTTAGACCCCAGCAGCAGCTCTATCTGTTAGACCCCAGCAGCAGCTCTATCTGTTAGACCCCAGCAGCAGCTCTATCTGTTAGACCCCAGCAGCAGCTCTATCTGTTAGACCCCAGCAGCAGCTCTATCTGTTAGACCCCAGCAGCTCTATCTGTTAGACCCCAGCAGCTCTATCTGTTAGACCCCAGCAGCTCTATCTGTTAGACCCCAGCAGCAGCTCTATCTGTTAGACCCCAGCAGCAGCTCTAGCTGTTAGACCCCAGCAGCAGCTCTAGCTGTTAGACCCCAGCAGCAGCTCTATCTGTTAGACCCCAGCAGCAGCTCTATCTGTTAGACCCCAGCAGCAGCTCTATCTGTTAGACCCCAGCAGCAGCTCTATCTGTTAGACCCCAGCAGCAGCTCTATCTGTTAGACCCCAGCAGCAGCTCTATCTGTTAGACCCCAGCAGCTCTAGCTGTTAGACCCCAGCAGCTCTATCTGTTAGACCCCAGCAGCAGCTCTATCTGTTAGACCCCAGCAGCAGCTCTAGCTGTTAGACCCCAGCAGCTCTATCTGTTAGACCCCAGCAGCAGCTCTAGCTGTTAGACCCCAGCAGCAGCTCTATCTGTTAGACCCCAGCAGCTCTAGCTGTTAGACCCCAGCAGCTCTAGCTGTTAGACCCCAGCAGCTCTAGCTGTTAGACCCCAGCAGCTCTATCTGTTAGACCCCAGCAGCTCTATCTGTTAGACCCCAGCAGCAGCTCTAGCTGTTAGACCCCAGCAGCTCTATCTGTTAGACCCCAGCAGCTCTATCTGTTAGACCCCAGCAGCTCTATCTGTTAGACCCCAGCAGCAGCTCTATCTGTTAGACCCCAGCAGCAGCTCTAGCTGTTAGACCCCAGCAGCAGCTCTAGCTGTTAGACCCCAGCAGCTCTATCTGTTAGACCCCAGCAGCTCTATCTGTTAGACCCCAGCAGCTCTATCTGTTAGACCCCAGCAGCTCTATCTGTTAGACCCCAGCAGCTCTATCTGTTAGACCCCAGCAGCTCTATCTGTTAGACCCCAGCAGCTCTATCTGTTAGACCCCAGCAGCTCTATCTGTTAGACCCCAGCAGCTCTATCTGTTAGACCCCAGCAGCTCTAGCTGTTAGACCCCAGCAGCAGCTCTAGCTGTTAGACCCCAGCAGCTCTATCTGTTTAGACCCCAGCAGCAGCTCTAGCTGTTAGACCCCAGCAGCTCTATCTGTTTAGACCCCAGCAGCTCTATCTGTTAGACCCCAGCAGCAGCTCTATCTGTTAGACCCCAGCAGCAGCTCTATCTGTTAGACCCCAGCAGCTCTATCTGTTAGACCCCAGCAGCAGCTCTATCTGTTAGACCCCAGCAGCAGCTCTATCTGTTAGACCCCAGCAGCTCTAGCTGTTAGACCCCAGCAGCAGCTCTATCTGTTAGACCCCAGCAGCAGCTCTATCTGTTAGACCCCAGCAGCAGCTCTATCTGTTAGACCCCAGCAGCTCTATCTGTTAGACCCCAGCAGCAGCTCTATCTGTTAGACCCCAGCAGCAGCTCTATCTGTTAGACCCCAGCAGCAGCTCTATCTGTTAGACCCCAGCAGCAGCTCTATCTGTTAGACCCCAGCAGCAGCTCTATCTGTTAGACCCCAGCAGCAGCTCTATCTGTTAGACCCCAGCAGCAGCTCTATCTGTTAGACCCCAGCAGCAGCTCTAGCTGTTAGACCCCAGCAGCAGCTCTAGCTGTTAGACCCCAGCAGCAGCTCTATCTGTTAGACCCCAGCAGCAGCTCTATCTGTTAGACCCCAGCAGCAGCTCTATCTGTTAGACCCCAGCAGCAGCTCTATCTGTTAGACCCCAGCAGCAGCTCTATCTGTTAGACCCCAGCAGCAGCTCTATCTGTTAGACCCCAGCAGCAGCTCTATCTGTTAGACCCCAGCAGCAGCTCTATCTGTTAGACCCCAGCAGCAGCTCTATCTGTTAGACCCCAGCAGCAGCTCTATCTGTTAGACCCCAGCAGCAGCTCTATCTGTTAGACCCCAGCAGCAGCTCTATCTGTTAGACCCCAGCAGCAGCTCTATCTGTTAGACCCCAGCAGCAGCTCTATCTGTTAGACCCCAGCAGCAGCTCTATCTGTTAGACCCCAGCAGCAGCTCTATCTGTTAGACCCCAGCAGCAGCTCTATCTGTTAGACCCCAGCAGCTCTATCTGTTAGACCCCAGCAGCAGCTCTATCTGTTAGACCCCAGCAGCTCTATCTGTTAGACCCCAGCAGCTCTATCTGTTAGACCCCAGCAGCAGCTCTATCTGTTAGACCCCAGCAGCAGCTCTATCTGTTAGACCACAGCAGCAGCTCTATCTGTTAGACCCCAGCAGCAGCTCTATCTGTTAGACCCCAGCAGCAGCTCTATCTGTTAGACCCCAGCAGCAGCTCTATCTGTTAGACCCCAGCAGCAGCTCTATCTGTTAGACCCCAGCAGCAGCTCTATCTGTTAGACCCCAGCAGCAGCTCTATCTGTTAGACCCCAGCAGCTCTATCTGTTAGACCCCAGCAGCAGCTCTATCTGTTAGACCCCAGCAGCAGCTCTATCTGTTAGACCCCAGCAGCAGCTCTATCTGTTAGACCCCAGCAGCAGTCTCAGTGTATTATTTGCGAGGCATTAGCGGTCTGAAGATGTTTTCCTCCAGTCAGATTCAACTGGAATGTGAGTTATATGATTAAGTCGTTTTTTGGAGCAGGACACAGGTTGTATCCCAAACGGCACCCTACTCCCTACACAGTGCGATACAGGCCCTGGTCAGATGTAGTGTACTACATAGGGAATAGGGCACCATTTGGGACACACAAAACAAGGTTGCCTTTCCAACAAAGCAAACAGCAAGAAACACAGAACCTCAAGGGGAAATTATGCTATTGTTCCACTCCATTTAGAGTGGAGAGGCAGTGTCATAAGGCTGTTTACTACTGGTTTCACACACATCTTATCTCCCCACCCTACACCCCATTAAATATGTCCAGTTACCACTCATGTTTACACGTGTGTGACCCCCCCCCCCCATCTCACAAACCCCGTGCCCCTTCCTCTCTCATTTCTAAATGTAATTTCCAAATTACAGAACCGCAGCAGTGGCCTCTATAGCCCTTCCTAGCCCCGGCGCATTGTGTGTGTGTGTGTGTGTGTGTGTGTGTGTGTGTGTGTGTGTGTGTGTGTGTGTGTGTGTGTGTGTGTGTGTGTGTGTGTTTATCTGCATGTCACCCTGCTGCCAGTGTTTCGATAAGCACTACTTCCTAGATTAACTAGGCTTCTTTTCATTTAAACGTTTCAATTATGCTCGTCAGAAAAGTCCTGTTAGAATGAACAAACGATATGCATCTTCTATTGTTCTACTGATAGAGGACAGGCGCATGTCAGTCACAAAGAGACAGCAATGTGATGGTATCGCATCGGGACAGTAAAACCATACATATTCTCTCTATTTTCCTACGATTCAAAGCTTGTTAAAGTGACTCGCTAAAGTGACTCGTTCGTGAAGCTGTAACCTAGTGAAGAGTCGTTGTGTCGAACGAACGACTCTTTAAAAAAAAAATGTGAATAACCTTTTATATGAACGGAACCTGAATCACATCAGTGTGTGAGAGTCGTTCATGCAGCTCCTAATTCGCATACTGTTAGACTACTACTGCTTTTTGGCAATTATTTGCAGATAAATTATGAAAAACCATTCGGTGATGTTGAATCCTCACTGCAGGAACAATAGGTAGTGGCAGGGCTTGGTGTGAGAGGGGGCAGGGCTTGGTGTGAAAGGGGGCAGGGCTTGGTGTGAGAGGGGGCAGGGCTTGGTGTGAAAGGGGGCAGGGCTTGGTGTGAAAGGGGGCAGGGCTTGGTGTGAAAGGGGGCAGGGCTTGGTGTGAAAGGGGGCAGGGCTTGATGTGAGAGGGGGCAGGGCTTGGTGTGAAAGGGGGCAGGGCTTGGTGTGAAAGGGGGCAGGGCTTGGTGTGAAAGGGGGCAGGGCTTGGTGTGAAAGGGGGCAGGGCTTGATGTGAGAGGGGGCAGGGCTTGGTGTGAGAGGGGGCAGGGCTTGGTGTGAGAGGGGGCTTGGTGTGAGAGGGGGCAGGGCTTGGTGTGAGAGGGGGCAGGGCTTGGTGTGAGAGGGGGCAGGGCTTGGTGTGAGAGGGGGCAGGGCTTGATGTGAGAGGGGGCAGGGCTTGATGTGAGAGGGGGCAGGGCTTGGTGTGAGAGAGGGGCAGGGCTTGATGTGAGAGAGGGGCAGGGCTTGGTGTGAGAGGGGGCAGGGCTTGGTGTGAGAGGGGGGCAGGGCTTGGTGTGAGAGAGGGGCAGGGCTTGGTGTGAGAGAGGGGCAGGGCTTGGTGTGAGAGAGGGGCAGGGCTTGGTGTGAGAGGAGGGCAGGGCTTGGTGTGAGAGTGGGCAGGGCTTGGTGTGAGAGGGGGCAGGGCTTGGTGTGAGAGGGGGCAGGGCTTGGTGTGAGAGGGGGCAGGGCTTGGTGTGAGAGGGGGCAGGGCTTGGTGTGAGAGGGGGCAGGGCTCGCTCCTCCGCTCTCTCCACTGGCTTCCAGTTGAAGCTTGCATCCGCTACAAGACCATGGTGCTTGCCTACGGAGCTGTGAGGGGAACGGCACCTCCGTACCTTCAGGCTCTGATCAGGCCCTACACCCAAACAAGGGCACTGCGTTCATCCACCTCTGGCCTGCTCGCCTTCCTACCTCTGAGGAAGTACAGTTCCCGCTCACCCCAATGGTGGAACAAACTCCCTCACGACGCCAGGTCAGCGGAGTCAATCACCACCTTACGGAGACACCTGAAACCCCACCTCTTTAAGGAATAGGATAAAGTAATCCTTCTAACCCCCCCCCCCCGCCTTAAAAGAGTTAGATGCACTATTGTAAAGTGGTTGTTCCACTGGATATCATAAGGTGAATGCACCAATTTGTAAGTCGCTCTGGATAAGAGCGTCTGCTAAATGACTTAAATGTAAATGTGTCGTCCTAGGGTAGTCCTGTTACTCCCATGTAATTAGTCTAACTTTGGTGTCGTCCAAGGTTAGTCCTGTTACTCCCATGTAATTAGTCTAACTTTGGTGTCGTCCTAGGGTAGTCCTGTTACTCCCATGTAATTAGTCTAACTTTGGTGTCGTCCTAGGTTAGTCCTGTTACTCCCATGTAATTAGACTAACTTTGGTGTCGTCCAAGGTTAGTCCTGTTACTCCCATGTAATTAGTCTAACTTTGGTGTCGTCCTAGGGTAGTCCTGTTACTCCCATGTAATTAGACTAACTTTGGTGTCATCCTAGGTTAGTCCTGTTACTCCCATGTAATTAGTCTAACTTTGGTGTCATCCTAGGGTAGTTCTGTTACTCCCATGTAATTAGTCTAACTTTGGTGTCGTCCTAGGGTAGTCCTGTTACTCCCATGTAATTAGTCTAACTTTGGTGTCGTCCTAGGGTAGTCCTGTTACTCCCATGTAATTAGACTAACTTTGGTGTCGTCCTAGGGTAGTCCTGTTACTCCCATGTAATTAGTCTAACTTTGGTGTCGTCCTAGGGTAGTCCTGTTACTCCCATGTAATTAGACTAACTTTGGTGTCGTCCTAGGGTAGTCCTGTTACTCCCATGTAATTAGTCTAACTTTGGTGTCGTCCTAGGGTAGTCCTGTTACTCCCATGTAATTAGACTAACTTTGGTGTCATCCTAGGTTAGTCCTGTTACTCCCATGTAATTAGACTAACTTTGGTGTCGTCCTAGGTTAGTCCTGTTACTCCCATGTAATTAGACTAACTTTGGTGTCGTCCTAGGGTAGTCCTGTTACTCCCATGTAATTAGACTAACTTTGGTGTCGTCCTAGGGTAGTCCTGTTACTCCCATGTAATTAGACTAACTTTGGTGTCGTCCTAGGGTAGTCCTGTTACTCCCATGTAATTAGACTAACTTTGGTGTCGTCCTAGGGTAGTCCTGTTACTCCCATGTAATTAGTCTAACTTTGGTGTCGTCCTAGGGTAGTCCTGTTACTCCCATGTAATTAGACTAACTTTGGTGTCGTCCTAGGGTAGTCCTGTTACTCCCATGTAATTAGTCTAACTTTGGTGTCGTCCTAGGGTAGTCCTGTTACTCCCATGTAATTAGACTAACTTTGGTGTCGTCCTAGGGTAGTCCTGTTACTCCCATGTAATTAGTCTAACTTTGGTGTCGTCCTAGGGTAGTCCTGTTACTCCCATGTAATTAGTCTAACTTTGGTGTCGTCCTAGGGTAGTCCTGTTACTCCCATGTAATTAGACTAACTTTGGTGTCGTCCTAGGGTAGTCCTGTTACTCCCATGTAATTAGTCTAACTTTGGTGTCGTCCTAGGGTAGTCCTGTTACTCCCATGTAATTAGTCTAACTTTGGTGTCGTCCTAGGTTAGTCCTGTTACTCCCATGTAATTAGACTAACTTTGGTGTCGTCCTAGGGTAGTCCTGTTACTCCCATGTAATTAGTCTAACTTTGGTGTCGTCCTAGGGTAGTCCTGTTACTCCCATGTAATTAGACTAACTTTGGTGTCGTCCTAGGGTAGTCCTGTTACTCCCATGTAATTAGTCTAACTTTGGTGTCGTCCTAGGGTAGTCCTGTTACTCCCATGTAATTAGTGTAACTTTGGTGTCGTCCTAAGCAAACTACTGACACCTTTTAGTTGTTGTTTCAATACATGTTTTCAACAGCCTCCTGTCACGTTATTAAGGCGAAATTGGGAAAGGGAGGGATACCTAGTCAGTCGTACAACTGAATGCATTCAACTGAAATGTGTCTTCCGCAGTTTAACACACTTGGAATAAAAATATTTACATAATTAGTGGGTCTTATGGTTGTGGAAGGCTTATAATTAGCCTAGTTATAATTTCCTAATTCATTAGTGCTGAAATCATTAGATTATTGCTGACCTTTTGAAATTGTGTCTTTAACCTTTAAATTGTACAAAGCTTAGAGAATTAAAAAACATTTGTATTTAGATATTGTGTATCGCTCAGCCCTATCTGGGAGGTAAAGTATTCAATAACATAGCTTTGTATTTCGGGAAGGAATCAAGGCCTTAGATTGTACCAGAGGCCACTAAAATACAGCTTGTTCTGCACAACTATTTTTTCCGGGGGAAGCTCCCCCCGGACACCCCCCCCCCCAGCCAGGAATTCCCTGGCTGCATACGTTCTCTATTTTGCCGGCTACTCAATGTACTTAAGGAAAACACTGTGACACATTGCGTGTTTGAATATCAGGCGGGCTGTGCTGCTAAATTTAACGGGACTGGTGGTATGGCCGGGTCATCAACCCTCAACTCCTGAACCAAAAACATTCACACAGCACAGGAGACAAAAAGACAGAGGCTACAGCACAAATTGTGCCCTATTCCAGATGTAGTGCACTACTTTTCACCAGGGCTCATAGGGAACTATATAGGGAATAGGGTGCCATTTGGGACATAGCATGACACTTCTGCTGCTGAGAGGAGGGGAGACCAGGGGGTTAGGCTGTAACACAGACCAGGGGGTTAGGCTGTAACACAGACCAGCGGGTTAGGCTGTAACACAGACCAGGGGAGACCAGGGGGTTAGGCTGTAACACAGACCAGGGGAGACCAGGGGGTTAGGCTGTAACAGACCAGGGGGTTAGGCTGTAACACAGACCAGGGGGTTAGGCTATAACACAGACCAGGGGGTTAGGCTGTGTAACAGACCAGGGGGTTAGGCTGTAACACAGACCAGGGGGTTAGGCTGTAACACAGACCAGGGGGTTAGGCTGTAACACAGACCAGGGGGTTAGGCTGTAACACAGACCAGGGGGTTAGGCTGTAACACAGACCAGGGGGTTAGGCTGTAACACAGACCAGGGGGTTAGGCTGTAACACAGACCAGGGGGTTAGGCTGTAACACAGACCAGGGGGTTAGGCTGTAACACAGAACAGGGGGTTAGGCTGTAACACAGACCAGGGGGTTAGGCTGTAACACAGACCAGGGGGTTAGGCTGTAACACAGACCAGGGGGTTAGGCTGTGTAACAGACCAGGGGGTTAGGCTGTAACACAGACCAGGGGGTTAGGCTGTAACACAGACCAGGGGGTTAGGCTGTGTAACAGACCAGGGGGTTAGGCTGTAACACAGACCAGGGGGTTAGGCTGTAACACAGACCAGGGGGTTAGGCTGTAACACAGACCAGGGGGTTAGGCTGTAACACAGACCAGGGGGTTAGGCTGTAACACAGACCAGGGGGTACCAGTTAACTCTCCTTAAACCTCTAGTTCACAAAGATAAAACATGACTATTCCTATTCTATTTCAGGTCTCTTTGTAAAGCTAAAATATCAAGAGGTGTTGCTGAATGTTGTAAGCAAAAGGTATCAGAAATGATTCTGCTTGTCAGAACAGACATTATAAAGGACTCGCTACACATGCAAACAACAGCAGCCACACACACACACCCAACCCCCCCCCCCCACACACACACACACACACCGACCCCCCCCCAAACCCCCCCCCCCCCACACCCCTCCCCCCCACACACACCCCCCCCCACACACACACACACCCCCCCCACACACACCCCCCCCACACACACACCGACCTCCCCCCCCCACACACACACACCCCACACCCCCCCCCCCACACACAGAGTGAGATACACAATCAGAGGTCTGATGTATTCATCTACTTCACTATTGATCGTAAAAGTAGACATGTAATGATCCACAACCAATCAGTGTGTAGAGTCTGATCTGGCCTCGCTGCCCTTTACCCAACACTGAACATTCTGACATGAGTCACTGAGCAGCCACAACCTGCTAACTGCCAGCCAGCCAGCGAGCCAGCCAGCCAGCCAGCCAGCCAGCCAGCCAGCGAGAGAGAGAGCGAGAAATGGGGGGAGGGCCTCCTTGCCCTCTCTGAACCTGCCTTTATATTATACAAAAGCCTCTGACAGACCGTTAGCATTAGCAATTCAGAGTCAATGACAACGGCACACTTAGCATTAGCATTGAGGAAGCACGGACGTAGGAGGAGACATGGCCCCCTAATCCATACACAGTCAGGGTCCAACAGGGCTCTGGTCTAAAGTAGTGCACTGTGAAGGGAAAAGGGCACCATTTAGGACACAGCGGTGGTCTCTTTCAGGTAGGAGGCACTTGCAGACGTGTGTTCATGAGGCAACAAAAAAAACAGAAGAAAATGAACTGAAACAGGGAGGTATTCATTATCCCCATAAGAAACACTTTTAATCCTTTACTGTTTTAAAAAAAGGTTTTGCTACAGCGTTCGCTATTAAACACGACCCAGGCAGACAGGGAGAAAAAGACGGAGAAGCTTCTAGATTTTCTTCCTGTCAGTTGCCGGGGCATCGTTAAGTATTTGTTTGTGCGGGCTGTTACTGATCTGGTCGTGTTATCTACAGCTGTTATTGATCTGGTCGTGTTATCCACAGCTGTTATTGATCTGGTCGTGTTATCCACAGCTGTTATTGATCTGGTCGTGTTATCCACAGCTGTTATTGATCTGGTCGTGTTATCCACAGCTGTTATTGATCTGGTCGTGTTATCCACAGCTGTTATTGATCTGGTCGTGTTATCCACAGCTGTTATTGATCTGGTCGTGTTATCCACAGCTGTTATTGATCTGGTCGTGTTATCCACAGCTGTTATTGATCTGGTCGTGTTATCCACAGCTGTTATTGATCTGGTCGTGTTATCTACAGCTGTTATTGATCTGGTCGTGTTATCCACAGCTGTTATTGATCTGGTCGTGTTATCCACAGCTGTTATTGATCTGGTCGTGTTATCCACAGCTGTTATTGATCTGGTCGTGTTATCCACAGCTGTTATTGATCTGGTCGTGTTATCTACAGCTGTTATTGATCTGGTCGTGTTATCTACAGCTGTAATTGATCTGGTGGTGTTATCTACAGCTGTTACTGATCTGGTCGTGTTATCTACAGCTGTTACTGATCTGGTCGTGTTATCTACAGCTGTTATTGATCTGGTCGTGTTATCTACAGCTGTTATTGATCTGGTCGTGTTATCTACAGCTGTTATTGATCTGGTCGTGTTATCTACAGCTGTTACTGATCTGGTCGTGTTATCTACAGCTGTTACTGATCTGGTCGTGTTATCTACAGCTGTTACTGATCTGGTCGTGTTATCTACAGCTGTTACTGATCTGGTCGTGTTATCTACAGCTGTTACTGATCTGGTCGTGTTATCTACAGCTGTTACTGATCTGGTCGTGTTATCTACAGCTGTTACTGATCTGGTCGTGTTATCTACAGCTGTAATTGATCTGGTCGTGTTATCTACAGCTGTTATTGATCTGGTCGTGTTATCTACAGCTGTTATTGATCTGGTCGTGTTATCTACAGCTGTTATTGATCTGGTGGTGTTATCTACAGCTGTTACTGATCTGGTCGTGTTATCTACAGCTGTTATTGATCTGGTCGTGTTATCTACAGCTGTTATTGATCTGGTCGTGTTATCTACAGCTGTTACTGATCTGGTCGTGTTATCTACAGTTGTTATTGACCTGGTCGTGTTATCTACGAGGCTGCAGCGAGGTGGAATAAAGATATCAAATAGCTGAGGAGAGCGATGCAGGACATGTTTGCAGGCTCTGGTAGTACCCTGGGCTTTGTCTGTCTGAGGAGAGCTCTGGTAGTACCCTGGGCTTTGTCTGTCTGGGGAAAGCTCTGGTAGTACCCTGGGCTTTGTCTGTCTGAGGAGAGCTCTGGTAGTACCCTGGGCTTTGTCTGTCTGAGGAGAGCTCTGGTAGTACCCTGGGCTTTGTCTGTCTGGGGAAAGCTCTGGTAGTACCCTGGGCTTTGTCTGTCTGAGGAGAGCTCTGGTAGTACCCTGGGCGTTTGTCTGTCTGAGGAGAGCTCTGATAGTACCCTGGGCTTTGTCTGTCTGAGGAGAGCTCTGGTAGTACCCTGGGCTTTGTCTGTGAGGAGAGCTCTGGTAGTACCCTGGGCTTTGTCTGTCTGAGGAGAGCTCTGGTAGTACCCTGGGCTTTGTCTGTCTGAGGAGAGCTCTGGTAGTACCCTGGGCTTTGTCTGTGAGGAGAGCTCTGGTAGTACCCTGGGCTTTGTCTGTCTGAGGAGAGCTCTGGTAGTACCCTGGGCTTTGTCTGTCTGAGGAGAGCTCTGGTAGTACCCTGGGCTTTGTCTGTCTGAGGAGAGCTCTGGTAGTACCCTGGGCTTTGTCTGTGAGGGGAGCGATGCAGGACATGTCTGCAGGCTCTGATCGTATCCTGTGCTTTGTCTGTCTGAGGGGCAAACACACACACAGTAACCTGGGGGGGGGGGGGCAGATCTTCTGCAGTCTCAATGAGCTATTCTAGTGGGGGGCGTGTGTGTGCGTAGGAGGGTTAACGTTGTCACGGATACCCCTCTTTCTTTCCAGCCTTTCCCGTTTCTTTTTACTCTCCCTCTGTTTTCCAACCTGGCTCCAGTGGAAGTCATTTACAAGATAACATGAATGAACATTTCCATCAGTGCTTTACTGTGACCTGAGGGGCTGACAGAGGCAGACAGCATGTGTAAAGAGAGGGAGAGGAGAGGGGGAGGGGGATGGAGGGAGGGAGAGAGGGATGGAGGGAGAGGGGGATGGAGGGAGAGGGGAGAGGGATGGAGGGAGAGGAGAGGGGGAGGGGGTTGGAGGGATGGAGGGAGAGAGGGGGAGGGGGTTGGAGGGATGGAGGGAGAGGAGAGGGGGAGGGGGTTGGAGGGAGAGGAGAGGGGGAGGGGGTTGGAGGGATGGAGGGAGAGGAGAGGGGGGAGGGGGTTGGAGGGATGGAGGGAGAGAGGGGGAGGGGGTTGGAGGGATGGAGGGAGAGGAGAGGGATGGAGGGAGAGAGGGGGAGGGGGTTGGAGGGATGGAGGGAGAGGAGAGGGGGAGGGGGTTGGAGGGATGGAGGGGAGAGGGGAGGGATGGAGGGAGAGGAGAGGGATGGAGGGAGAGAGGGGGAGGGGGTTGGAGGGATGGAGGGAGAGGAGAGGGATGGAGGGAGAGAGGGGGAGGGGGTTGGAGGGATGGAGGGAGAGGAGAGGGGGAGGGGGTTGGAGGGATGGAGGGAGAGGAGAGGGGGAGGGGGTTGGAGGGATGGAGGGAGAGGAGAGGGGGAGGGGGTTGGAGGGATGGAGGGAGAGGAGAGGGGGAGGGGGTTGGAGGGATGGAGGGAGAGGAGAGGGGGAGGGGGTTGGAGGGATGGAGGGAGAGGAGAGGGGGAGGGGGTTGGAGGGATGGAGGGAGAGAGGGGATGGAGGGAGAGAGGGGATGGAGGGAGAGGGGGATGGAGGGAGAGAGGGGGAGGGGGTTGGAGGGATGGAGGGAGAGAGGGGGAGGGGGTTGGAGGGATGGAGGGAGAGAGGGGGAGGGAGAGAGGGGAGGGAGAGAGGGGGAGGGGGTTGGAGGGATGGAGGGAGAGAGGGGAGAGGGAGAGAGGGGGAGGGAGAGAGGGGGAGGGGGTTGGAGGGATGGAGGGAGAGAGGGGGAGGGAGAGAGGGGGAGGGAGAGAGGGGGAGGGGGTTGGAGGGGAGTGGAGGGAGAGAGGGGGAGGGAGAGAGGGGGAGGGAGAGAGGGGGAGGGGGTTGGAGGGATGGAGGGAGAGAGGGGGAGGGAGAGAGGGGGAGGGAGAGAGGGGGAGGGGGTTGGAGGGATGGAGGGAGAGAGGGGGAGGGAGAGAGAGGGGGAGGGAGAGAGGGGGAGGGAGAGAGGGGGGAGGGGGTTGGAGGGGAGTGGAGGGAGAGAGGGGGAGGGAGGGAGAGGGGGAGGGAGAGAGGGGGAGGGGGTTGGAGGGATGGAGAGAGAGGGAGGGAGGGAGGGGGAGGGAGAGAGGGGGAGGGAGAGAGGGGGAGGGAGAGAGGGGGAGGGAGAGAGGGGGAGGGGGTTGGAGGGATGGAGGGAGAGAGAG
>NC_092113.1:40981202-40994036 GCF_045679555.1 Salvelinus alpinus | reverse complement strand
AAGAGAACAAAAGAGTCCAATCTGAAAGAGATGAGATGACATGTTTGAAGTCAAATCAAGGACTTAAGGTTTTAGTGTCCCGTAACCTTTCCAGCAAGCTGCGCCACGTTCATTTAGCCTGGATGGATGGAGTTGCACCCTCCCCCTTTCGCCCTCAGAACAGCCTCAATTGGTCGGGGCATGGACTCTACAAGGTGTCGGGAAGGGATGTTGGACCATGTCGACTCCAATGCTTCCCACAGTTGGGTCAATTTTTTGGGATGTCCTCTGGGTGGTGGACCATTCTTGATACACACGGGAAACTGTTGAGCGTGAGAAAACCCAGCAGCGTTGCAGTTCTTGACACAAACAGGTGCACCTGGCACCTACTACCATACCCCGTTCAAAGGCACTTAAATCTTTTGTCTTGCCCATTCACCCTCTGAATGACACACATACACAACTCATGTCTCAATTGTCTCAAGGATTAAAAATCCTTCTTTTACCTGTCTCATCCCCTTCATCTACACTGATTTGAAGTGGATTTAACAAGTGTCACCAATAAGGGATCATATCTTTCACCTGTATTCACCTAGTCAGTGTAGGTCAATGAAAGAGCAGGTGTTCTTGATGTTTTGTACACTCAGTGAATGTGGGTTAATTGTATGTTGAGGTGGTGGGCCATGTGGTCCGTCAGGCTCCAGTGGTTGTTACAGTCAGGCCATTTTCTTCTCTAGAAGAGAGTCTCTCTATCAACCAGGGAAGTGGAGGAGGAGCAGGCCTGGGGGGGTGGTGTGTGTGTGTGTGTGTAGGGACTTAAAGACTGAAGTGTGTGTTGACACGTAGCCACAGGCCCTTTGTAGACTAGGCTATTGCTTTTCCCCAGCCAGCAGCCACGAGTTCTACCTCACACACACACACACAGGCCCACGAGGGGAGAGAAAACGCTCAAATCCCCTATCGAACCAACCCTACCCAGAGAGAGAAAGAAAATCCCATTGAATTGAAAGAGACTGCCAGATAGACAGAGCTCCAGCTCATTCCTACTACAGCAGAAAAATACTATTGTAACCGTGTCTCAGATCTAGGTTCTATCCTCAGTCTAATTTAACGTGATCCGGAGGCAGCCATTGGTCCTGTAATGCATTGTCAGTTAACCGACCTGAATATTCATGAGTGAGGGGGAGAGGGGTGTGTGTGTGTGTGTGGGGGGGGGGCGGGGGGTACTCCACAAGCCTCCCATCCTCCTCTCTCTTAGCTGTTTCTCATTGTTCAGTACAGAGAGCCATTCCCAGTCCAGCGGCTGTGAGGCATGTCTAATTCCCTCCCTCCCTCCCTCTCTCTCTCCCTCTCTCTCTCCCTCTCCCTCTCCCTCTCCCTCTCCCTCTCTCTCTCCCTCTCTCTCTCCCTCTCTCTCTCTCCCTCCCTCCCTCTCAAAGGGCTTTTCAGGATTGGGAAACACATGAAATAGATAAAAAACTAAAGTGAAATGAACAGTAAATATTACAATAAAAATAATAAAGATGTATATTTTGGCTGTGTACAGTGTCGTAAAAATAGAGACACACACTCCATACATAAACTCCAGGTAATTTATGGGGTAAATTTGGTGATAACTCTGGGAGTTTATATATGGAGGATACGACTCTATTTGACAGTTTATTCGCCGTTAGTCAGCACCTCCACACAAAACACTTTCTGGTTGTGTTCTTTATTATATTCAGTGTTGCAACATCGTGCAAATAGTTAAAGTACGAAAGGGAAAATAAATAAACATAAATATGGGTTGTATTTACAATGGTGTTTGTTCTTCACCGGTTGCCCTTTTCTTGTGGCAACAGGTCACAAATCTTGCTGCTGTGATGGAACAGTGTGATATTTCACCCAATAGATATGGAAGTTTATCAAAATTGGATTTGTTTTCAAACTCTTTGTGGGTCTGTGTAATCTGAGGGAAATATGTGTCTCTAATATGGTCATACATTTGGCAGGAGGATAGGAAGTGCAGCTCAGTTTCCACCTCATTTTGTGGGCAGTGTGCACATAGCCTGTCTTCTCTTGAGAGCCAGGTCTGCCTACGGCGGCCTTTCTCAATAGCAAGGCTATGCTCACTGAGTCTGTACATAGTCTTAGTTTTTCTTAATTTTGGGTCAGTCACAGTGGTCAGGTATTCTGTGTCAGGCTATGAATTTCCCGGCGGCATCGACGCCCCTTGTGTGGACGTAATGGTCGCAAAACAATATCCATGCCTTGTGGACAAAGTGGCCTTTGGGCTGAATATAATAATTATAAGTCCCGTCTCCTGGCTGCCAATCGCCGTGCTCCGAAGCACTCTCACTCACATGGCTCTCTCAGATATCTACATTCTTATTAGCCAACGCCGGTCACGTGATCTGGTCCATCTCACAGGCATCCGAGGAATTCCGAGGCGCATATTGAAAAAAAACTGTTCCCATTTCCTTTTCATCAGCCAACAACACGAGTAACGAACAGCAGAATCACTAGCCTGTATCAATCTACTATCCCCCATAGTACAAAAGTTGACCTATTCTATTGGTCAGCTTGTAATAAATATCCCAAACATAGTCTGGGACAGTTGTGGGACATGATAGATCCCAAATGAATAAATCCATTGTACATATATATAAAAATAAAAATAAAGTTTAAAAGCAATGAGGCTGATGCAACAGATGAGAACGTTTATCTTAAAATGTTGATAAACCATTATGCTGTTTACTCACATTACAAGTGCAGCAACGCGTCAGTAAGCGCGAATGTGACAAAATGCAATTAGCGGGAAAACACTGTTGTCAAACATAAACATTCCTATGGTAGAAACACTAAGACATACCTGGTAAAATGACAACAAAAAACAAGATTCAGGTTTTAAACAATTAGGTTAAATAGTTACAAAAATATTGACTGCCTCCGCTCAGACTGCAAGGTGGGTGATGTTGTAGTCACTGTACAAGAGCCACTACTGGCCTTTCTCTCCTATCTGAACCAACAGTCATTGGCCTTTCTCTCCCATCTGAACCAACAGTCATTGGCCTTTCTCTCCTATCTGAATGAACAGTCATTGGCCTTTCTCTCCTATCTGAACGAAGAGTCATTGGCCTTTCTCTCCTATCTGAACCAACAGTCATTGGCCTTTCTCTCCTATCTGAACGAACAGTCATTGGCCTTTCTCTCCTATCTGAACGAAGAGTCATTGGCCTTTCTCTCCTATCTGAACCAACAGTCATTGGCCTTTCTCTCCTATCTGAACCAACAGTCATTGGCCTTTCTCTCCTATCTGAACCAACAGTCATTGGCCTTTCTCTCCTATCTGAACCAACAGTCATTGGCCTTTCTCTCCTATCTGAACCAACAGTCATTGGCCTTTCTCTCCTATCTGAACCAACAGTCATTGGCCTTTCTCTCCTATCTGAACCAACAGTCATTGGCCTTTCTCTCCTATCTGAACCAACAGTCATTGGCCTTTCTCTCCCATCTGAACCAACAGTCATTGGCCTTTCTCTCCCATCTGAACCAACAGTCATTGGCCTTTCTCTCCTATCTGAACCAACAGTCATTGGCCTTTCTCTCCTATCTGAACGAAGAGTCATTGGCCTTTCTCTCCTATCTGAACGAACAGTCATTGGCCTTTCTCTCCCATCTGAACCAACAGTCATTGGCCTTTCTCTCCTATCTGAACGAAGAGTCATTGGCCTTTCTCTCCTATCTGAACCAACAGTCATTGGCCTTTCTCTCCTATCTGAACCAACAGTCATTGGCCTTTCTCTCCTATCTGAACGAAGAGTCATTGGCCTTTCTCTCCTATCTGAACCAACAGTCATTGGCCTTTCTCTCCTATCTGAACCAACAGTTATTGGCCTTTCTCTCCCATCTGAACCAACAGTCATTGGCCTTTCTCTCCCATCTGAACCAACAGTCATTGGCCTTTCTCTCCTATCTGAACCAACAGTCATTGGCCTTTCTCTCCCATCTGAACCAACAGTCATTGGCCTTTCTCTCCTATCTGAACCAACAGTCATTGGCCTTTCTCTCCTATCTGAACGAACAGTCATTGGCCTTTCTCTCCTATCTGAACCAACAGTCATTGGCCTTTCTCTCCTATCTGAACGAACAGTTATTGGCCTTTCTCTCCCATCTGAACCAACAGTCATTGGCCTTTCTCTCCCATCTGAACCAACAGTCATTGGCCTTTCTCTCCTATCTGAACCAACATTGCCTCAAGCACGTCGACAGAATCTAGCCGTTAGAGATGAATAATGATCCTACGTTATATTCGTCAAGCACGACTGGCATTTAGCCTTTATGTAATAACAAAATCTCCTTTAAGTCTGGCTACATTTTCAGGTATCTGGCTCCTGTCAGCATCGGTCTGGACGTGACGGGCTGTAGCCAACACACACAGGCTATCCCCTACACTTCCACGTGTTAATTATTTACCTACACGTGTTTCTCTTAACAGAACAACTACTGTTTTTCGGTGTTTGGCCTTGCTGTCCTAGAAGTTGGCATCGGTGCCCTGGCAGACTGGGAATCTTTTGAAGGACAAATGGCCGTTCCCCTAAAATCACAAAATTCCAGGCCTGCTGTGTCCTCTCTGTTGAGGGCCAGAGAGCATTCCAGTTTGCTTTGTTTTGTCAAGTAATTTTATTTCTGTTTTCTCATGATTTGGTTGGGTCTAATTGTGTTGCTGTCCTGGGGCTCTGTGGGGTGTGTTTGTGTTTGTGAACAGAGCCCCAGGACCAGCTTGCTTAGGGGGCTCTTCTCCAGGTTCATCTCTCTGTAGGTGATGGCTTTGTTATGGAAGGTTTGGGAATCACTTCCTTTTAGGTGGTTGTAGAATTTAAGGTCTCTTTTCTGGATTTTGATAATTAGCGGTTATCGTTCTAATTCTGCTCTGTTTGCGGTTTTGCGTCGTAAAACTAAGTATATTTTTGCTGAATTCTGTATGCAGAGTCTCAATTTGGTGTCCCATTTTGTGAATTCTTGGTTGGTGAGCGGACCCCAGACCTCACAACCATGAAGGGCAATGGGTTCTATAACTGATTCAAGTATTTTTAGCCAGATCCTAATTGGTATGTCAAATTTTTATGTTCCTTTTGATGGCATAGAAGGCCCTTCTTGCCTTGTCTCTCAGATCGTTCACAGCTTTATATAGCAGACCTTCATGCCAAATTGAGTCAAAAGATTTTTTTGAAATCAACAAAGCATGAGAAGACATTGCTTATGTTGTGTTCGTCAATAAGGGTGAATATGTGGTCTGTCGTACGATAATCATTTTCACATTTGCTCAGGACATTGTTTTCACTGTGGAAGTGTAGGAGTCTGCTGTTAATGTAGAGGATTTTAGAGGTCTCTCTCTCTCTCTCTCTCTCTCTCTCTCTCTCTCTCTCTCTCTCTCTCTCTCTCTCTCTCTCTCTCTCTCTCTCTCTCTCTCTCTCTCTCTCTCTCTCTCTCTCTCTCTCTCTCTCTCTCTCTCTCTCTCTCTCTCTCTCTCTCTCTCTCTCTCTCTCTCTCTCTCTCTCTCTCTCTCTCTCTCTCTCTCTCTCTCTCTCTCTGCAGCATGAAGAAGGTGTGTGGTAATGTTAGCCTATTGGTTTTATGAGCCAGCATAGATAGAAAGTAGAGATAACACCCACCCCCACAGAACACTACGCCCACCCCCACAGAACACTACCCCCACAGAACACTACCCCCACCCCCAGAACACTACACTCACCCCCAGAACACTACACCCACATAACACTACACCCCCACCCCCACAGAACATTACACCCACCCCCACAGAACACTACGCCCACCCCCACAGAACACTACGCCCACCCCCACAGAACACTACACCCACCCCCACAGAACACTACGCCCACCCCCACAGAACACTACCCCCCACCCCCACAGAACACTACCCCCACAGAACACTACCCCCACCCCCAGAACACTACACTCACCCCCAGAACACTACACCCACATAACACTACACCCCCACCCCCACAGAACACTACGCCCACCCCCACAGAACACTACCCCCACCCCCACAGAACACTGCACCCACCCCCACAGAACACTGCACCCACCCCCACAGAACACTGCACCCACAGAACACTACCCCCACCCACAGAACACTACCCCCACCCCCAGAACACTACCCCCACCCCCAGAACACTACACACAAACTAACAGTGAGCGAAGGAAAATCCTTTTTGATATGAGTTCAGGAAAAACACCAAAAACCAGGAAATATAGAGCTAGTGCTTAAACTAGGCATGCGTCTCAAATGGAGCCCTATTCCCTATATAGTGCACTACTTTAGACCAGAGCCCTATTCCCTATATAATACTCTACTTTAGACCAGAGCCCTATTCCCTATATAGTGCACTACTTTAGACCAGAGCCCTATTCCCTATATAATACTCTACTTTAGACCAGAGCCCTATTCCCTATATAGTGCACTACTTTAGACCAGGGCCCTATTCCCTATATAATACTCTACTTTAGACCAGAGCCCTATTCCCTATATAGTGCACTACTTTAGACCAGGGCCCTATTCCCTATATAGTGCACTACTTTAGACCAGAGCCCTATTCCCTATATAGAGCACTACTTTAGACCAGAGCCCTATTCCCTATATAGTGCACTACTTTAGACCAGAGCCCTACTCCCTATATAGTGCACTACTTTAGACCAGGGCCCTATTCCCTATATAGTGCACTACTTTAGACCAGAGCCCTATTCCCTATATAGTGCACTACTTTAGACCAGAGCCCTATTCCCTATACAGTGCACTACTTTAGACCAGAGCCCTATTCCCTATATAGTGCACTACTTTAGACCAGAGCCCTACTCCCTATATAGTGCACTACTTTAGACTAGAGCCCTACTCCCTATATAGTGCACTACTTTAGACTAGAGCCCTATTCCCTATATAGTACACTACTTTAGACCAGGACCCTATATAGTGCACTACTTTAGACCTGGTCCCTATATAGCGCACTACTTTAGACCAGGACCCTATATAGTGCACTACTTTAGACGTACTCCTAGACCATGAGGCAGAACCACCCAACGCACCTGCATTGTTAAAGAGAGCAGGCCCCTCAGACCAACAGAGCAGGGCAGGCCCCTCAGACCAACAGAGCAGGGCAGGCCCCTCAGACCAACAGAGCAGGGCAGGCCCCTCAGACCAATAGAGCAGGGCAGGCCCCTCAGACCAACAGAGCAGGGCAGGCCCCTCAGACCAACAGAGCAGGGCAGGCCCCTCAGACCAACAGAGCAGGGCAGGCCCCTCAGACCAACAGAGCAGGGCAGGCCCCTCAGACCAACAGAGCAGGGCAGGCCCCTCAGACCAACAGAGCAGGGCAGGCCCCTCAGACCAACAGAGCAGGGCAGGCCCCTCAGACCAACAGAGCAGGGCAGGCCCCTCAGACCAACAGAGCAGGGCAGGCCCCTCAGACCAACAGAGCAGGGCAGGCCCCTCAGACCAACAGAGCAGGGCAGGCCCCTCAGACCAACAGAGCAGGGCAGGCCCCTCAGACCAACAGAGCAGGGCAGGCCCCTCAGACCAACAGAGCAGGGCAGGTCCCTCAGACCAACAGAGCAGGGCAGGCCCCTCAGACCAACACACCAACAGAGCAGGGAGCTGGCAGGCCCCTCAGATTACTTATCCTCAAATTAAAGACTTGGTGGAATGCAATAATGGGAGCCACAGGGATGCTGGGGGGGGGGGGGGGGAGGGAGGAGAGGGGGAGAGAGGGGGAGAGAGGGGGAGAGAGGGGGAGAGAGGGGGAGAGAGGGGGAGAGGGGGAGAGAGGGGGAGAGAGGGGGAGAGAGGGAGAGAGAGGGAGAGAGGGGGAGAGGGGGGAGAGGGGGAGAGGGGGAGAGAGGGGGAGAGAGGGGGAGAGGGGGAGAGAGGGGGAGAGAGGGAGAGAGGGGGAGAGAGGGGGAGAGGGGGAGAGAGGGGGAGAGAGGGGGAGAGAGGGGGAGAGAGGGGGCAGGGTAGGCGCTAGCTGACACACCAGACTCCTCCTCAGAGATCCCACTTCTCTCAGAGAAGGAGAGTTGATCTATGTCACAATGAACCGGATTACAGGGACCGGAGGGACCTGGTCCCAGATCAGAAATTACAGTGGAGCAGCTGACGAGGGAAGCAACAGAACAGAGGATCTTTGAAAAGTCCAGTCTTAGTCTGATCTGCAGTCTGATGGTGGTTAGATGTCACGACAAGGCCCCTTCCAGGCTCAACACTGCTCAACACTGCTCAACACTGCTCAACACTGCTCAACACTGCTCAACACTGCTCAACACTGCTCAACACTGCTCAACACTGCTCTGTGTAAACCAGGTCTTTAAAAATAGATCTAGATGGTTTAACAGGTTAGGGACAGCAACACGTTTCAGTTGGTTTAACAGGTTAGGGACAGCCACACGTTTCAGTTGGTTTAACAGGTTAGGGACAGCAACATGTTTCAGTTGGTTTAACAGGTTAGGGACAGCAACACGTTTCAGTTGGTTTAACAGGTTAGGGACAGCCACACGTTTCAGTTGGTTTAACAGGTTAGGGACAGCAACACGTTTCAGTTGGTTTAACAGGTTAGGGACAGCAACACGTTTCAGTTGGTTTAACAGGTTAGGGACAGCAACACGTTTCAGATGGTTTAACAGGTTAGGGACAGCCACACGTTTCAGTTGGTTTAACAGGTTAGAGACAGCAACACGTTTCAGATGGTTTAACAGGTTAGGGACAGCAACATGTTTCAGTTGGTTTAACAGGTTAGGGACAGCAACACGTTTCAGATGGTTTAACAGGTTAGGGACAGCAACATGTTTCAGTTGGTTTAACAGGTTAGGGACAGCAACACGTTTCAGTTGGTTTAACAGGTTAGGGACAGCAACACGTTTCAGTTGGTTTAACAGGTTAGGGACAGCAACACGTTTCAGTTGGTTTAACAGGTTAGGGACAGCAACACGTTTCAGTTGGTTTAACAGGTTAGGGACAGCAACACGTTTCAGTTGGTTTAACAGGTTAGGGACAGCAACACGTTTCAGATGGTTTAACAGGTTAGGGACAGCAACACGTTTCAGTTGGTTTAACAGGTTAGGGACAGCAACACGTTTCAGTTGGTTTAACAGGTTAGGGACAGCAACACGTTTCAGTTGGTTTAACAGGTTAGCGACAGCGACATCTAAAGGGATATTAGTTTCAGCAACACGTTTCAGTTGGTTTAACAGGTTAGGGACAGCCATACGTTTCAGTTGGTTTAACAGGTTAGGGACAGCAACACGTTTCAGTTGGTTTAACAGGTTAGGGACAGCAACACGTTTCAGTTGGTTTAACAGGTTAGCGACAGCCACATCTAAAGGGATATTAGTTTCAGCAACACGTTTCAGATGGTTTAACAGGTTAGGGACAGCCACATCTAAAGGGATATTAGTTTCAGCAACACGTTTCAGATGGTTTAACAGGTTAGCGACAGCCACATCTAAAGGGATATTAGTTTCAGCAACACGTTTCAGATGGTTTAACAGGTTAGCGACAGCCACATCTAAAGGGATATTAGTTTCAGCAACACGTTTCAGATGGTTTAACAGGTTAGGGACAGCAACACGTTTCAGATGGTTTAACAGGTTAGCGACAGCCACATCTAAAGGGATATTAGCTAGCCTATCGGGTTGAACGGGCCATAAATAGATTCCTTCGTGTATGAACACAATCGACATTAGACAAAGCTCTCCGAGGTGACGGTGACGTCACACCTTCTGGGGGTCCACGGCCATCAATCATATATATTTTTTCATGTATTTTATTTAACTAGGCAAGTCAGTTAAGAACAAATTCTTATTTACAATGACGGCCTACCGGGGGAACAGTGGGTTAACTGCCTTGTTCAGAGGCAGAACGACAGATTTTTACCTTGTCAGCTCTGGGATTCGATCTTGCAACCTTTCGGTTACTAGTCCAACGCCCTAACCACTAGGCTACCTGACGCCCCTACACTCTAACCACTAGGCTACCTGACGCCCCTACACTCTAACCACTAGGCTACCTGACGCCCCTACACTCTAACCACTAGGCTACCTGCCGCCCCTACACTCTAACCACTAGGCTACCTGCCGCCCCTACACTCTAACCACTAGGCTACCTGACGCCTCTACACTCTAACCACTAGGCTACCTGACGCCCCTACACTCTAACCACTAGGCTACCTGACGCCTCTACACTCTAACCACTAGGCTACCTGACGCCTCTACACTCTAACCACTAGGCTACCTGACGCCTCTACACTCTAACCACTAGGCCACCTGACGCCTCTACACTCTAACCACTAGGCTACCTGCCGCCCCTACACTCTAACCACTAGGCTACCTGACGCCTCTACACTCTAACCACTAGGCTACCTGCCGCCCCTACACTCTAACCACTAGGCCACCTGACGCCTCTACACTCTAACCACTAGGCTACCTGCCGCCCCTACACTCTAACCACTAGGCTACCTGACGCCCCTACACTCTAACCACTAGGCCACCTGACGCCTCTACACTCTAACCACTAGGCTACCTGCCGCCCCTACACTCTAACCACTAGGCTACCTGACGCCTCTACACTCTAACCACTAGGCTACCTGAAGCCTCTACACTCTAACCACTAGGCTACCTGACGCCCGTGAACATCTTAAAACAATTCCACATGTCAGCTTAGGCTTTTACACGAATCATCTGTACCTCTTTAAACCTGAAGCAGACTCAATGCTTCCACAGCGCTTCATCATGAACACTCTCTCCCTGCCTTCCTCTGACAATTAACAGCCTCATTTGGTCACCAGGGGGGGCTGCCATGTTGGAGACAAGAGGGGGAAGAAGGAGGGGAAGAGAGGAGGAGGAAGGAGAGGAAGAGAGGAGGAGGGGAAGAGGAAGGAGTGGAAGAGAGGAGGAGGAAGGAGAGGAAGAGAGGAGGGGGAGGAAGAGAGGAGAGGGGGAGGAAGGAAGGAGAGGAAGAGAAGAGAGGGGGAGGAAGAGAGGAAGAGAAGAGAGGAGAGGAAGAGGGGAAGAGAGGAGAGGAAGAGAGGAAGAGAGGAGAGGAAGAGAGGAGAGGAAGAGAGGAAGAGAGGAGAGGAAGAGAGGAAGAGAGGAGAGGAAGAGAGGAAGAGAGGAGAGGAAGAGAGGAAGAGAGGAGAGGGGGACAAAGAGAGGAGAGGGGGACAAAGAGAGGAGAGGGGGACAAAGAGAGGAGATAAAGAGAGGAGAGGAAGAGAGGAGAGGCAGAGAACAAGGAGAGGGGGAGGAAGAGGAAGGAGAGGGGGAGGAAGAGGAAGGAGAGGAATAGAGAGTGGAGAAAGAGAAGAGTAGAAGGAGGCAGGTGGTTTCCATTAGCTGTCTGAGCTCTCCATTTTAAACCCCAGCCAGTCAGCAGCATGGTACTGGTAGCCTGCAGCCGCAGTGCTAACATCCCTACTGCAGTGGAGAGCTGTTAGCTTAGCCAGCTAAAACCCAGGACAAAGGGTGTGTGTGTGTGTTTGGGCGTACATACTGTGGGAGTGTGTTTCAAGGTGTCTCCTATTGATCCCCCAGCACAAGGCAGAGCTCTGTGTGTGTGTGTGTGTGTGTGTGTGTGTGTGTGTGTGTGTGTGTGTGTGTGTGTGGATCTATAAGCTGGGGTGTGTCTAGACAATATCCTTAAAAGCAGCATGGACTCAAACGCCTGATCGATCGCACAGGTCGCCTCTCAGTGTGTGTGTGTGTGTATATGTGTGTGTGTGTGTGTGTGTGTGTGTGTGTGTGTGTGTGTGTGTGTGTGTGTGTGTGTGTGTGTGTGTGTGTGTGTGTGTGTGTGTGTGTAAAAAACTGCCTGTCCACCCCAGCTGCCTGCCATACAAATGGTCTCCTCTTTCCACCCCTCCGTCAGAGCAAAGAAAGCACACACACACTTGTATCACAGAGCACTATTCAGTCTGAAATCAGCACACACACACACACACTTGTATCACAGAGCACTACTCAGTCTGATAGCAGCACACACACACATCCTGTCATCTCCTTGTCCCTCCTCTCCCCCCCCTCTATCCAATCAATGCACACCAGGTCTCCCTGCAGAACCACTTGCATCTCCCTGAGATAAAACACTAAGCAGACAGAGGGATCTGTGTGTGTGTGTGTGTGTGTGTGTGTGTGTGTGTGTGTGTGTGTGTGTGTGTGGGTGGTCGCTCTGGATAAGAGCGTCTGCTAAATGACTTAAATGTAAATGTAAATGTTTGTGTTGTATGTGTGGTGTGTGTGTGTGTGTGTGTGTGTGTGTGTGTGTGTGTGTGTGTGTGTGTGTGTGTGTGTGTGTGTGTGTGTGTGTGTGGTGTGTGTGTGTGTGTGTGTATATGTGTGTGTGTGTGTTGTGTGTGTGTGTATATGTGTGTGTGTGTGGTGTGTGTGTGTGTGTGTGTGTGTGTGTGTGTGTGTGTGTGTGTGTGTGTGTGTGTATGTGTGTGTGTGTGTGTGTGTGTATATGTGTGTGTGTGTGTGTGTGTGTGTGTGTGTGTGTGTGTGTGTGTGTGTGTGTGTGTGTGTGTGTGTGTGTGTGTGTGTGTGGGGGTGGTCGCTCTGGATAAGAGCGTCTGCTAAATGACTTAAATGTAAATGTAAATGTGTGTGTTGTATGTGTGGTGTGTGTGTGGGGGGTGTGTGTGTGTGTGTGTGTGTGTGTGTGTGTGTGTGTGTGTGTGTGTGTGTGTGTGTGTGTGTGTGTGTGTGTGTGTGTGTGTGTGTGTGTGTGTGTGTGTGTGTGTGTGTGTGTGTGTGTGTGTGTGTGTGTGTGTGTGTGTGTGTGTGTGTGTGTGTGTGTGTGTGTGTGTGTGTGTG
>NC_092113.1:40916202-40976202 GCF_045679555.1 Salvelinus alpinus | reverse complement strand
CTAAAGGACCTCACTGATACTGACAGAGATAATGTAGTGAACTAAAGGACATCACTGATACTGACTGACAAAGAGAAAATGCTCTGAACTAAAGGACCTCAGATACTGACAGAGGGATAATAATGTAGTTAGCTAAAGGACCATCGCAGATACTGACAGAGGGATAATGTAGTGAACTAAAGTACCTCGCGGATACTGACAGGGATAATGTAGTGAACTGAAGGAGCTTACTGATACTGACAGAGGTCATGTAGTGAACTAAAGGAGCTCACTGATACTGACAGAGGTAATGTAGTGAACTAAAGGAGCTCACTGATACTGACAGAGGTCATGTAGTGAACTAAAGGAGTCTTTGGCTAAAATGTTGCTAACGGTACGTGGTACCACTATACCGCCCCACGACAAACACAGCATTTTTCAGAATAAATGTTAATTGATACTTCCATTTTAGTAGCGTCTGGCTCTGCGCTCAATGTGAGGAGTTGAGACATAAACAGGAAATCGTTAGAAAAGTTTTTTATTACAGTAAAATGTCTCAATGAGGGAGGGGCTTGGTGTACAGGGGCGGGGCTTGGTGTCAGAGGGAGGGGCTTGGTGTGAGGGGGCTTGGTGTCAGGGGGAGGGGGCTTGGTGTCAGGGGGCTTGGTGTCAGAGAGAGGGGCTTGGTGTCAGAGAGAGGGGCTTGGTGTCAGAGGGAGGGGCTTGGTGTCAGAGGGAGGGGCTTGGTGTCAGAGGGAGGGGCTTGGTGTCAGAGGGAGGGGGCTTGGTGTCAGAGGGAGGGGCTTGGTGTCAGAGGGAGGGGGCTTGGTGTCAGAGGGAGGGGCTTGGTGTCAGAGGGAGGGGCTTGGTGTCAGAGGGAGGGGGCTTGGTGTCAGAGGGAGGGGCTTGGTGTCAGAGGGAGGGGGCTTGGTGTCAGAGGGAGGGGCTTGGTGTCAGAGGGAGGGGCTTGGTGTCAGAGGGAGGGGCTTGGTGTCAGAGGGAGGGGGCTTGGTGTCAGAGGGAGGGGCTTGGTATCAGAGGGAGGGGGCTTGGTATCAGAGGGAGGGGGCTTGGTGTCAGAGGGAGGGGGCTTGGTATCAGAGGGAGGGGGCTTGGTATCAGAGGGAGGGGGCTTGGTGTCAGAGGGAGGGGGCTTGGTATCAGAGGGAGGGGGCTTGGTATCAGAGGGAGGGGCTTGGTATCAGAGGGAGGGGGCTTGGTGTCAGAGGGAGGGGCTTGGTGTCAGAGGGAGGGGCTTGGTATCAGAGGGAGGGGGCTTGGTGTCAGAGGGAGGGGCTTGGTATCAGAGGGAGGGGCTTGGTGTCAGAGGGAGGGGCTTGGTATCAGAGGGAGGGGGCTTGGTGTCAGAGGGAGGGGGCTTGGTGTCAGAGGGAGGGGGCTTGGTGTCAGAGGGAGGGGCTTGGTGTCAGAGGGAGGGGGCTTGGTGTCCTTCACACAGTCACAGCAGAAGAGACCAAAAAGACAATATGAAAACAGAAATAAATGCTTATAAAAACAAAAAATATTGTTGTAATACAGAGATTTGGAACAGCGCGCTAGAACATACAGTGATAGGGGAGGGGATAGTACTAAAGAACATCTTGACTGTAGAAATGTTCTGTGTACATATTAAATAACTAAACATTGTAGCGAACCACAGCTACTTGACCTTTTTCTCCTCCCTCCCTTCAGTACAAACAGAGCAGGGTGATGACACACTCCCCCCTCCCCTCCGTCTGCTTTTCAAGCAATTTATAAAAACAGCGGGTGAAGAAGAGGCCGTGTTTACAGTCGGGGAAAAGGTTATGGCCGTGTATCAAATTTCACCCTATTCCCTAAACATTACTTTTGACCAAGGCCCATATGGTTCTGTAGTAGTACACTATATAGGGAATAGGGTACCATTTGGGATGAACCCTGCCTGTCTCTCCTTTTATTCTCCCTCTACACTAAGTAATAGATAGGAACCACACACTCTCTACACTAATACAGATATTATACCTCAGAACCACTCATTCTCTACACTAATACAGATATTATACCTCAGAACCACTCACTCTCTACAGTAATATAGATAATATACCTCAGAACCACTCACTCTCTACAGTAATATAGATAATATACCTCAGAACCACTCATTCTCTACACTAATACAGATAATATACCTCAGAACCACTCATTCTCTACACTAATACAGATAATATACCTCAGAACCACTCATTCTCTACACTAATACAGATAATATACCTCAGAACCACTCATTCTCTACACTAATACAGATATTATACCTCAGAACCACTCATTCTCTACACTAATACAGATATTATACCTCAGAACCACTCATTCTCTACACTAATACAGATAATATACCTCAGAACCACTCATTCTCTACACTAATACAGATAATATACCTCAGAACCACTCATTCTCTACACTAATACAGATAATATACCTCAGAACCACTCATTCTCTACACTAATACAGATAATATACCTCAGAACCACTCATTCTCTACACTAATACAGATATTATACCTCACTCTCTACACTAAGTAATATATATATTTTTTTTAACTAGGCAAGTCAGTTAAGAACAAATTCTTAGAAAGAGGAGGAAGGGAAGCGTTACTAAGTCCACAATAGTACATTTTGGTAGATAGAAGGTGCTCTTTGGTAAAAAGGGGTAAATTGGTCATCAAAAAGAAAGGAGGACCAAGGCACTCTTCATATAACTAATCAAAATGCCTTTATTTGTATGGCATGTTCAATAGAAACAAAGTATTTTTAAAATCCGACGCGTTTCGGCTGCATGGCCTTCGTCAGGGAGATTCTTATTTACAATGACCCCGGCCAAACCCGCACGACGCTGGGCCAACTGTGCACCGCCCAATGGGACTCCCAATCACGGCCGGATGTGATACAGCCTGGATAAAGAAAGTATACCTCAGAACCACCTACTTCGATGTGAAACGGTTCTTCCAATAGGACAGAATAGGTCATCAAAAAGAAAGGAGGACCAAGGCACTCTTCATATAATTAATTAAAATGCCTTTATTAGTATGGCATGTTCAATAGAAACAAAGTTGTTTAAAAACCGACGCGTTTCGGCTGCACATAGCTACAGTATTTCAGAAGACAGAATAGGCCTACTTCGATGTGAAATGGTTCTTCCAATCGTACAGAATAGGCCTACTTCGATGTGAAACGGTTCTTCCAATAGGACAGAATAGGCCTACTTCGATATGAAACGGTTCTTCCAATAGGACAGAATAGGCCTACTTCGATGTGAAAACGGTTCATATCATAACCAGGCCTATATCGTTATCACATTATGGTATTAATTAACTTATGCATAATTCATTTTCGTTTAATTACTTAACATGAAAGACAATTGAGCCCAGATACTTCACAAACTGAGCCTACCGGTAAATCCTTTTGGCCTATTGCTTTAGTCTAGAGCGGTATTCTGGTTCCAGTGAAAACCGGATTATTTTTTAAGACCAAAAACCAAATAGGCCTACAAGCTAATAGGACCAAAATAGAGTGCTGTAAACTGTTTATTCAACTGTGAAGTTTAGACTGAACAACTAAAGCAGGATTTCACAAAGCAAACTAAACATTGATTTGTGACAACACCAACACCCCAGCCAAACCAAAACCCTGGAGAGGGCTAGACCCAAACCCCTGGAGAGGGCTAGACCCAAACCCCTGTAGAGGGCTAGACCCAAACCCCTGGGGAGGGCTAGACCCAAACCCCTGGAGAGGGCTAGACCCAAACCCCTGGAGAGGGCTAGACCCAAACCCCTGGAGAGGGCTAGACCCAAACCCCTGGAGAGGGCTAGACCCAAACCCTGGAGAGGGCTAGACCCAAACCCTGGAGAGGACTAGACCCAGGCCTATACCATAACGTCAGACTAAACCCCATACTATAACGTCAGACTAAACCCCATACTATAACGTCAGACTAAACCCCATACTATAACGTCAGACTAAACCCCATACTATAACGTCAGACTAAACCCCATACTATATCGTCAGACTAAACCCCATACTATATCGTCAGACTAAACCCCATACTATATCGTCAGACTAAACACCATACTATAACGTGGGACTAAACACCATACTATAACGTCAGACTAAACCCCACACTATAACGTCAGACTAAACCCCATACTATAACGTGGGACTAAACCCCACACTATATCGTCAGACTAAACCCCATACTATAACGTCAGACTAAACCCCATACTATATCGTCAGACTAAAACCCGTCAGACTAAACCCCATACTATAAAATCTGACTAAACCCCGTCAGACTAAACCCCACACTATATCGTCAGACTAAACCCCACACTATAACATCAGACTAAACTCTGCTTCTTTTCTTTTTGGTGAAATGTGACCAGATTTCATTAATTTGACTTAGTTATCAAATAAAATATGCCAAGGAATTAAGCTAGTTAAAGCAATCAACTTTGAATTAGCTGTTGACAAACCAAAAAATATATATATATTTCTCTACAGGCCTAGGCTGTATCTCTTGGACTGAGGTGTCTTTCGGGAGAATCACATCGGAGAAAAGCAAACACTATATTATGATATGTGTTGCCAAAGAGATGAAGAGCCTTAATAAGTTAATGAATTGAACTTACCGCCAGGTCTGTAAACAATGTCATCTTCAGTAATGAAGGAAGTGATCTCTCCGTTCTCCATCCGTTCATACCTCGACTTCTTCTTGATCATCTTCTTCTTTCCCTTCTTCCCCGACTCCTCCCCCATTACCATGTTGACCCCGCCTACTGGCCCGGCCCCTCCCCTGTTCTCGTTATCCTCGTCCTCGCTCTCGGCGTAGTTCTTAGCGCCGCCCTCCAGCGTGCAGCTACGCCGTGGTCGTGAGCTCTCGCTCTCCCTGGACGCTTTGTCCCTCTTGTCCCGGTCTCTGTCCCTCTCTCTGTCCCGCTCCCTGTCTCGGTCTCTGTCCCTGTCCTTCTCCCTGTCTGGCTTGTCTTTGTCCGCGGTCATGATTCGCCACGTGCCTTCCTCAGTCCTCTCACGGCTGGGCCTCCGTGAAAGGTAGACTGTCAGCCTGGGCTTCAGTCTTCTGAATTGACCAATCAAATCCAGGGAAAATTCAGCCACACCAACAACCCCAGTGTTTCAGAAAAAGCTGTGGATAAAAGACAGAAGAAAGAGACATTAATGACAGGATAATAATTCAAAACCACAAGTTTACGTTTCTGGTCAGGAGCTGCAAAATAGTGAGTGGCCATTCCCCAATAATACCTCAATATATAAAGTACCTCAACACCTATATAATTTAGGTATCAAAAAAATACTTTTAACAGTTCAATATCTCTGGGGATATAAATATAATGTACTGTAAACCACACTTAGTGAGTGAAAGGTAATTTGAGAGGGAAAAATGTCCACCAGCCGACTACGCCACAAGGCACTTAATTCTGTCCCAAATGGCACCATATAATCTATATAGTGCAATACTTTTGACGAGGGCCCACAGTGTTGAGGCCTCTGCCCATCTCAACCCGGCACAGTCAGAAGACTGGCCACCCCTCAGAGCCTGGTTTCTTCCAAGGTTCCTGCCTTTCTAGGGAGTTTTTCCTAGCCACCGTGCTTCTACATCTGCATTGCTTGTTGTTTGACGTTTTTTGGCTGGGTTTCTGTACAGCACTTTGTGACATCGGCTGACGTAAAAAGGGCTTCATAAATACATTAGATTGACTGATTGCTGGACTGCTGAGCAGACCTGGGGTTCAATTACTATTTGAAATCTTTTAAATACTTTGAGCATTTGCTTTACACTGCCTGGAGTGCCAGGTGGGTCGGGGTTTATACATTTTGTACTGTTCCATTTTTTTCCATTACAACAGGCTAGCTCAATCACGCATAAATAAAATATTTATAAATGATTTCAAATACCATTTGAACTCAGTTCTGGTGTGGAGACTGGCTCAGTTTGGCTTCAGCCCTGTCTGCAGTCTACTTGGTTAGCTATGTATCCACACACACACACTGCCCTATACAGTATGACTAAAGAGGTAGTTCTCATTGGCCAATAATTTGCTTTTTCCCCACTAAAAACTAACTAGAAATATCTATAACAGCCCCCTGAGGGAACAGACCTGGCAATCAGTGAAGCAATGGTAGATACCATGGCCAGAGAGAGAGAGAGAGGGAGGGAGGGAGGGAGGGAGGGAGGGAGGGAGGGAGGGAGGGAGGGAGGGAGGGAGGGAGGGAGGGAGGGAGGGAGAGAGAGAGAGAGAGAGAGAGAGAGAGAGAGAGAGAGAGAGAGAGAGAGAGAGAGAGAGAGAGGCAGTAGTGAGAGAGAGAGAGAGAGAGAGAGAGAGAGAGAGAGAGAGAGAGAGAGAGAGAGAGAGAGAGAGAGAGAGGGAGGGAGGGAGGGAGGGAGGGAGGGAGGGAGGGAGGGAGGGAGGGAGGGAGGGAGGGAGGGAGGGAGGGAGGGAGGGAGGGAGGGAGGGAGGGAGGGAGGGAGGGAGGGAGCCGATTACACCCAGCCGTCGCCACGGCTTCTATTAATGACCTAATGATGAGTTATCACGACGACCGCTGAGCTGTGGAGACACACAGGCCAAACAAACTGTATCACTGTATATACAGACACACACACCCACACACCGGTCTGCCAAAATCCATCTCTCACCCTTGTGGGTGTCCATATAGACAAGTCTGTCCTGAAGGTGTGAGTGACCTGAGCTTTGATACTGCAGCTCTACACCTAATCCCAGCTCTGCTCTGGGAAACCCACCACAGGATAGCTGCTATAGACTCTAACCACAGAAACACCATGTTATGTTGGCCAGGGGAATCAAACATACACGCGAGGGAGTCCAATCCGGCCCGGATTTTGACAGCGAGGACATTTTCACTGCGGCCCTCCAGACCTTGTTGAAAACCAAAAGCTGCCCCCGGGGCAAAATTAGTTTGAAACCCCTGATGTAGGCCACGCTAATCAGATCAGTGACATAACACCCTTCACCTGACAACAATAATGATTTAAACATTAGCAAATATAACTTAAGGTTACACAGTGAAACAAGAGCCCTATTCTCCATTAATTGTCTCAAATGAGATAAATGATCTCAGAAAATGACAAACAAAATTAAACCAAAGAGTGAAAAGAAACATTAACTGTAATAATGTAGCATGTTCTATAATAATGAACAGTAATAATGTAGCACGTTCTATAATAATGAACAGTAATAATGTAGCATGTTCTATAATAATGAACAGTAATAATGTAGCATGTTCTATAATAATGAACTGTAATAATGTAGCATGTTCTATAATAATGAACTGTAATAATGTAGCATGTTCTATAATAATGAACAGTATTAATGTAGCATGTTCTATAATAATGAACAGTAATAATGTAGCATGCTCTATAATAATGAACTGTAATAATGTAGCATGTTCTATAATAATGAACTGTAATAATGTAGCATGTTCTATAATAATGAACTGTAATGTAGCATGTTCAATAATAATGAACTGTAATAATGTAGCATTTATATAATGACTGGGATTATCACCAACTAGCACGGGTTACTATGACGACTAGGATTATCACCAACTAGCATGTACTTGCCTAGTTAATTAAAAGGTTAAATAAAAATAAATAACATTGATATTAAGTGTTTATAAAATTATTCCTTCAGTTTTTATGTTCGTATTTGGGCTAGGCTGCTTTTAAACAATTAAGTATATGGTCAAATTGTTTGAGAGTGCTGACCGCCTCCCCTCAGATTCAAGGTGCGTGACGTGTGATGTGCAAGAGGCACGGTACTTCAATCTCCGGTCTTGTTACCATTTAATCAGAACGAACAACGACTCGAGTATGTCAACAGAAGTCTTTAGAAGTTTAGATGTTAATCTTTATTAAATTTGTCAAACATGACTAGCATTTAAGTCTATATTTATTAGAGCCCGACAGATTTATCGGTTGACCGATATTATCAGCCGATATCAGCCTGTGGATGTGAAGGGGCAGGTGAGGCCGTGAAGGGGCAGGTGAGGCCGTGAAGGGGCAGGTGAGGCCGTGAAGGGGCAGGTGAGGCCGTGAAGGGGCAGGTGAGGCCGTGAAGGGGCAGGTGAGGCCGTGAAGGGGCAGGTGAGGCTGTGAAGGGGCAGGTGAGGCCATGAAGGGGCAGGTGAGGCTGTGAAGGGGCAGGTGAGGATGTGAAGGGGCAGGTGAGGATGTGAAGGGGCAGGTGAGGCCGTGAAGGGGCAGGTGAGGCTGTGAAGGGGCAGGTGAGGCTGAAGCAGTTCCAGATAAAATCCCCAGGACCCTCTCCTCGGAAAAGGAGGGTGAACGAGGAGGGAAATAGAAGAAGGCAGGGGAAAGGACAGAGAAAGAGGAGGGAAATAGAAGAAGGCAGGGGAAAGGACAGAGAAAGAGGAGGGAAATAGAAGAAAGCAGGGGAAAGGACAGAGAAAGAGGAGGGAAATAGAAGAAAGCAGGGGAAAGGACAGAGAAAGAGGGAAATAGAAGAAGGCAGGGGGAAGGACAGAGAAAGAGGAGGGAAATAGAAGAAGGCAGGGGGAAGGACAGAGAAAGAGGAGGGAAATAGAAGAAGGCAGGGGAAAGGACAGAGAAAGAGGAGGGAAATAGAAGAAAGCAGGGGAAAGGACAGAGAAAGAGGAGGGAAATAGAAGAAGGCAGGGGGAAGGACAGAGAAAGAGGAGGGAAATAGAAGAAGGCAGGGGAAAGGACAGAGAAAGAGGAGGGGAATAGAAGAAAGCAGGGGAAAGGACAGAGAAAGAGGAGGGAAATAGAAGAAAGCAGGGGAAAGGACAGCGAAAGAGGAGGGAAATAGAAAAAGGCAGGGAAAGGACAGAGAAAGAGGAGGGAAATAGAAGAAAGCAGGGGAAAGGACAGAGAAAGAGGAGGGAAATAGAAAAAGGCAGGGGAAAGGACAGAGAAAGAGGAGGGAAATAGAAGAAAGCAGGGGAAAGGACAGAGAAAGAGGAGGGAAATAGAAGAAAGCAGGGGAAAGGACAGAGAAAGAGGAGGGAAATAGAAAAAGGCAGGGAAAGGACAGAGAAAGAGGGATGAGAGAAGCATCTTCAGGGTCTAGCTCCCTACTTCACCATTTACATTACTGAGATGGAGTCAACAGGCTAACCTAGCAACCTCCCAGGCAGCCCCACAGCCAGCCAGCCAGCCGCACAGACAGCCAGGCACACAGGCAGCAAGACAGCAGATCAGGGCTTCAATCAAATACAATACAACTTGTTTCAAGTAAATTCTGTGAACTGGTTTGTGTCACAAACGGCACCCTATTCCCTACACGGTGCACTACTTTAGACCAGAGCCGTCTGGTCTAGACCAGAGCCGTCTGGTCTAAAGTAGTGCACTATGAAATAGGGTGCCGTTTGTGTGACATCCCTGGTAACCACCATGTTGTGGCTCTTTAAGCAGTTAGCACCCCCCCCCCCACCAGGGGTCACAGAAAAGGCTTCTATCACCAAAAAACTGATACACACAGTCATGCAGACTCACTCACACCCTCCCCCTCCAGGCTTTCAAGTCTTCATGATGTTGTATTCACTCTGTTCCGTCACACAGGCAATAACCAAGTTTCCATCCACAGTCCTTAATGAGAGTAAAGTCATACGGACCGTATAAAAATAAATAAATCATGTTTAGTTTCGGTACAATTTTATGAACGCCGACAGATACTTTGGTGGGAACATATGTGTCGATAAAATTAATTATGCGAGAAATGGCGGTGGAAATGCCTTTATGAGCAAATATTGAGTCACACGACGATGACACGTTGTGTGGTTCTCCCACTACAGTTTACTAGGCTACAGATGAAATATCTTATGATGAACGTCACAGGATGATCAAAGTGCATAGATGAGCTCCTTTCTAATTAATATCGAGCGTCTTTTTCCTGGTGACATGATTGAGACTTGACTGCCGATCGACAAATATTCTCTCTCTGATCCATAATAATGTCATCATGCAGCCGACCCGTACTGTATCTGCCAGCTGTTAGTTAGAGCTCAAATGCCAAGATCCAAATGACATGGAAACACATTGACCATTCTATATTTATTCAGTACATGAAAACTTAAGCGGGGAAAAAGGTACATTTTGTGTGCACTACGTCATCGAAACACACTGCGTTTTATCTGCAACAAGTCCGTTTGGTGTAAACACATCACTGGTGGGGAAAATGCTCATCTTTTCTTAATGCAGATTTTAGAATATTCACATGAAAATCTGTTGCCGATTGGATGGAAACCTAGCTTCCGCCCAGCTACCGCCCAGCTACTGCCTAGCTACTGCCTAGGTACTGCCTAGGTACTGCCTAGGTACTGCCTAGCTACTGCCTAGCTTCCGCCTAGCTACTGCCTAGCTTCCGCCTAGCTACCGCCTAGCTACCGCCAGAGACACATAATTTTTATATTTACATTCCAGTCATTTAGCAGATGCTCCACTAGAGACTGACAGGAACATTTAGGGTTGACCTGTCTGACCTTGCTCAAGGTCAGACAGGTTTCATCTGGTCAGCGCATGAATTCGAAACAGCAAACATTCAGTTACTAGCTCAACGCACTTAACCGGAAGTGCTACCGTCGTCGCCGTGGTTTCAATCCAAACCTGGCCCAGGATAAACATCCCATAATTGGCAGTCAGGTTAAACGGACTAGATTAACTAGACGGAGAAGCGACGCTGCGCTAATGGTTTATCACATTTAGTCGTTGATTATTACACGGTTGTGAAATGTTTTCTAAAAGCTTGTTATTAAACCTGTCAACATGTTTGAATGGAGCCTGTATCAGCAGTACTGAACAAATAGCATGAACAAGACAACGCAGCAGAATTGCAGCAAATTCTGACAGAGAGCTTGGAATGATTTTTCAATCCAAAAATTATGACGTCGCAAATTGCGACAGGCAAGGATTTGGGGCTGGGATTTAGTTGCAGAAGGATTTCAGAATGAAATGCTCCCAAGAATACAGAGCAATACAGCAGAGCACTACAGATTAGCAGAGCGATACAGATTAGCAGAGAGATACAGATTAGCAGAGAGATACAGATTAGCATAGAGCACTACAGATTAGCATAGAGCAATACAGATTAGCATAGAGCAATACAGATTAGCATAGAGCAATACAGATTAGTATAGAGCAATACAGATTAGCAGAGCGATACAGATTAGTATAGAGCGATACAGATTAGCAGAGCGATACAGATTAGCAGAGCGATACAGATTAGTATAGAGCACTACAGATTAGCAGAGCGATACAGATTAGTATAGAGCGATACAAATTAGTATAGAGCAATACAGATTAGTATAGAGCAATACAGATTAGTATAGAGCAATACAGATTAGCATAGAGCACTACAGATTAGCAGAGCACTACAGATTAGCAGAGTAATACAGATTAGCAGAGCACTACAGATTAGCAGAGCACTACAGATTAGCAGAGCACTACAGATTAGCAGAGCAATACAGATTAGCAGAGTAATACAGATTAGTATAGAGCACTAGAGATTAGCAGAGTAATAAAGATTAGTATAGAGTAATACAGATTAGTATAGAGCACTACAGATTAGCAGAGTAATACAGATTAGTATAGAGTAATACAGATTAGTATAGAGCACTACAGATTAGCAGAGTAATACAGATTAGCAGAGTAATACAGATTAGCAGAGTAATACAGATTAGTATAGAGCACTACAGATTAGCAGAGTAATACAGATTAGTATAGAGTAATACAGATTAGTATAGAGCACTACAGATTAGCAGAGTAATACAGATTAGTATAGAGTAATACAGATTAGCAGAGCACTACAGATTAGCAGAGTAATACAGATTAGCAGAGCACTACAGATTAGCAGAGTAATACAGATTAGTATAGAGCACTAGAGATTAGCAGAGTAATAAAGATTAGTATAGAGTAATACAGATTAGTATAGAGCACTACAGATTAGCAGAGTAATACAGATTAGCAGAGTAATACAGATTAGTATAGAGTAATACAGATTAGCAGAGCACTACAGATTAGTATAGAGTAATACAGATTAGTATAGAGCGTGAATAAATAGAGTGAATGCATTCAAAATGGCACCCTATTCCCTATTTAGTGCACTACTTTTAACCAGAGCCCTATGTCAAAAGTAGTGCACTGTAAAGGGAATAGGGTGCCATCTATGACGAAGCCTGTGTTAACATTATGGGGGTAAGAAAAACCATAATGGTGTTCAAATACAGCCCTGTAAACAACGAGGCTGATACTGTGAATACAGCCCTGTAAACAACGAGGCTGATACTGTGAATACAGCCCTGTTACCAACGAGGCTGATACTGTGAATACAGCCCTGTTACCAACGAGGGTGATACTGTGAATACAGCCCTGTAAACAACGAGGCTGATACTGTGAATACAGCCCTGTTACCAACGAGGCTGATACTGTGAATACAGCCCTGTTACCAACGAGGCTGATACTGTGAATACAGCCCTGTTACCAACGAGGGTGATACTGTGAATACAGCCCTGTAAACAACGAGGCTGATACTGTGAATACAGCCCTGTTACCAACGAGGCTGATACTGTGAATACAGCCCTGTTACCAACGAGGCTGATACTGTGAATACAGCCCTGTTACCAACGAGGGTGATACTGTGAATACAGCCCTGTAAACAACGAGGCTGATACTGTGAATACAGCCCTGTTACCAACGAGGCTGATACTGTGAATACAGCCCTGTAAACAACGAGGCTGATACTGTGAATACAGCCCTGTTACCAACGAGGCTGATACTGTGAGTACAGCCCTGTTAACAACGAGGCTGATACTGTGAATACAGCCCTGTTAACAACGAGGCTGATACTGTGAGTACAGCCCTGTTACCAACGAGGCTGATACTGTGATAGTCTAATGTGAACGGGTGGAAAAACCCAGACCCCCGGAAGGTACTTTGTGGAGCATTAAGCATCATGTTGGGATTAGCTGTTTGTGTTAGACTAATAGTAATGTATTAAAGCTAACCTAACCTGATACCCTGAGATCAGCAGCAGTAACACAGGAGGCAGCGTGTAGGACAGACAGGCAGGCACACACACACACACACACACACACACACACCCACACCCACACACCCACACACACACACACCACACACACACACACACACACACACACACCCCACACCCACACCCACACACCCACACACACACACACCACACATACACACCCCACACATACACACCCCACACACACACATACGCACCCCACACACACGCACCCCACACACACACACGCACCCCACACACACACACCACCCCACACACACACGCACCCCACACACACACACACCCCACACACACACACACCCCACACACACATACACACCCCATACGCACCCCACACACACCCCACACATACACACACACACACGCACACACGCACACACGCACCCCACACATACGCACCTCACACACACGCACCCCACACACACGCACCCCACACACACGCACCCCACACATACACACCCCACACACACACACAACCCACACACACGCACCCCACACACACGCACCCCACACATACGCACCCCACACATACGCACCCCACACACACACACACCCCACATACACACCCCACACACACGCACCCCACACACACGCACCCCACACACACGCACCCCACACACACGCACCCCACACACACACACGCACCCCACACACACACACACACACCCACCACACACACACACACACACCACACATACACCCCCCTCCACACACACACACACACACCCCACACACACACACCTATTCCACAGGCCGATGAGCCGCGACCTTTCCCCTCAGCAAGTCAAGAGCAAAGTCCTATTTTTAGCCTCCATTTGGGGATAGTTCTGAAGGTAACGGGCAGTACTGTGGCAACGATAGCAAGAGGCATTCAAACATAACATACACATTTAATACACAGCAGTCTAATAACTTCAGTCTAGCTAGCTACTGCGATGGAGGAAAACGTTTCTAAGAGACAGTAGCCTACAAAATGAACATCTCCTGAGGAAAAACCGGCGAGGTTGTGTTTAAAACGCTTCTACACACGATTCCCTCTTAGTGAGGGGCGTGCTTTTGAGGGCAATGTAAGTCGCAGGCTGGGCGCCCCGTTGGAGTGACTTCCTGTCCCTGTGTCAAATTGCACCCTGTCTCGTATATAGAACGCTATGAGCCCTGGTCAAAAGTAGTGCACTAAGTAGAGAATAGGGCGCCATTGGGCCCTGGTCAAAAAGAGTGCACTAAGTAGAGAATAGGGCGCCATTGGGATAATAGATAATATAACCAAGACATCTACACAGAAACATTATGACAACATAGAATTTAAACCCCGCCAGAGAAGATAATATTACACAGAAACATTATGACAACATAGAATTTAAACCCCGCCAGAGAAGATAATATTACCAAGACATCTACACAGAAACACGTGGGATTTCATCATCAACAACAACTCCTACATTTTATCAAGGCAGGATTAACAGAAGCTCCCCATTGCCCCCTATACACAAAAAGACTGTTGGTTGTTGGGTGTTGTTGACAGACGCATCACAGCCTTTGTGTGTTAGTTAATCAGATATAGAGAGAACATCAGCTTCTGTACAGAGACAAAACAATACTGAAATCTGACTGTGTTCCCAATGGCATCGTATTCACTTTTATTACCATTGATTATTTATTAAACTCTTATTTTACCAGGTAAGTTGACTGAGAACACATTCTTATTTACAGCAAGGACCTGGGGAATAGTTACAGAGGAGAGAAAGGGGTGATGAATGAACCAATTGTGTAGGGTAGAGCTCCCCAACAAGCGGCCCGCGGTCCGAATTCGGCCCATGGGATGATTTTATTGGGCCCACCAAGTTTTCTGAGCAATTTTGTAAAAAAAAACAAAAAACGATATTAACAAATAATATCCAGGCCTTTATAGCCTATCGTCTAGTTGGGCAATAACAAGGAAAAAAATAGCCAGGCCTTTATAGCCATATAGTCTAGCTAGGCTATAACAAGGAAAATAATATTTTTTTGTGATAACTGCACTGGGATTTACATTTTGTGTGTGTGGGGGGGGGGGGGGTCGTTTTACGTTTGGTGATTTTTCTTAACGTTAAGGATCTCAATTTTGTTTAAACATTCACACCTCTACTTTAAATGATTATGTTTTGGTCAAATACTATATCTGTTTAAGTTACTTGCGGTGAATTTGTATTGTACAAATGACTTAGAATTATGTTCCGGCCACCTGACCATTCGCTCAAGAGAAAGAAGGAAGGGAAAAAAGTATCCCGGCTGAATGTAAATTGGGGATCTGTAGGGAATAGGGTACCAGATTTAGGATGTATGCCTAGTCTAATATAGGACTGAGCGACGCTTTTCAGAATATAATATCTGATGTTCCTCTCTTTTAAACATCTTCCTCTCAGATCTTTCTATCAGTCTAATGATCGCTTCCATCAAGTCAATTTAAACCGGTAGATGTGAAAAAGAGAAGAGAGCCCTGTACATTTAGTCAATTCAAACTGTGAAAGAGGCCTGTACATTTAGTCAAATCAAACTGTGAAAGAGGCTGTATTCATAAACAGCTCTGTACATTTAGTCAATTCAAACTGTGAAAGAGGCTGTATTCATAAACAGCTCTGTACATTTAGTCAATTCAAACTGTGAAAGAGGCTGTATTCATAAACAGCCCTGTACATTTAGTCAATTCAAACTGTGAAAGAGGCTGTATTCTTAACAGCTCTGTACATTTAGTCAATTCAAACTGTGAAACAGCTCTGTACATTTAGTCAATTCAAACTGTGAAAGAGGCTGTATTCATAAACAGCCCTGTACATTTAGTCAATTCAAACTGTGAAAGAGGCTGTATTCATAAACAGCCCTGTACATTTAGTCAATTCAAACTGTGAAAGAGGCTGTATTCATAAACAGCTCTGTACATTTAGTCAATTCAAACTGTGAAAGAGGCTGTATTCATAAACAGCCCTGTACATTTAGTCAATTCAAACTGTGAAAGAGGCTGTATTCATAAACAGCCCTGTACATTTAGTCAATTCAAACTGTGAAAGAGGCTGTATTCATAAACAGCTCTGTACATTTAGTCAATTCAAACTGTGAAAGAGGCTGTATTCATAAACAGCCCTGTACATTTAGTCAATTCAAACTGTGAAAGAGGCTGTATTCATAAACAGCTCTGTACATTTAGTCAATTCAAACTGTGAAAGAGGCCTGTACATTTAGTCAATTCAAACTGTGAAAGAGGCTGTATTCATAAACAGCTCTGTACATTTAGTCAATTCAAACTGTGAAAGAGGCTGTATTCATAAACAGCTCTGTACATTTAGTCAATTCAAACTGTGAAAGAGGCTGTATTCATAAACAGCTCTGTACATTTAGTCAATTCAAACTGTGAAAGAGGCTGTATTCATAAACAGCCCTGTACATTTAGTCAATTCAAACTGTGAAAGAGGCTGTATTCATAAACAGCCTCTGTACATTTAGTCAATTCAAACTGTGAAAGAGGCTGTATTCATAAACAGCCCTGTACATTTAGTCAATTCAAACTGTGAAAGAGGCTGTATTCATAAACAGCCCTGTACATTTAGTCAATTCAAACTGTGAAAGAGGCTGTATTCATAAACAGCCCTGTACATTTAGTCAATTCAAACTGTGAAAGAGGCTGTATTCATAAACAGCCCTGTACATTTAGTCAATTCAAACTGTGAAAGAGGCTGTATTCATAAACAGCCCTGTACATTTAGTCAATTCAAACTGTGAAAGAGGCTGTATTCATAAACAGCTCTGTACATTTAGTCAATTCAAACTGTGAAAGAGGCTGTATTCATAAACAGCTCTGTACATTTAGTCAATTCAAACTGTGAAAGAGGCCTGTACATTTAGTCAATTCAAACTGTGAAAGAGGCTGTATTCATAAACAGCTCTGTACATTTAGTCAATTCAAACTGTGAAAGAGGCTGTATTCATAAACAGCTCTGTACATTTAGTCAATTCAAACTGTGAAAGAGGCTGTATTCATAAACAGCCCTGTACATTTAGTCAATTCAAACTGTGAAAGAGGCTGTATTCATAAACAGCCCTGTACATTTAGTCAATTCAAACTGTGAAAGAGGCTGTATTCATAACACTGTCGTCCTCCGTCCTAAAGCTACTTGAATCAGTCGAAAACAACACCATGTTTCGAACACAGAATTGAATAGATTAGGTCTTTATTGTATCTCCAGGGGTTCCCACACTGAGACAGGGAACAAACCAGCACATATAGACAATCACGGTGTGATTGAATAGCACTGAGGATTCAAACGGACAACACAACAACCACACCAAACGGACATCTTCAAAAAAAAAGGCGCGGAGGACATCTTTAAAATAAGAAGAGATATCAACAAGACCATTAAGGGTCAGCGAGCTAAAGCGTTTTCCTGTCTAAAATGATTTAGCTGATCTGGTGGTAGGCGCCCACAGCCCTCATCAACAAGCCCCATTCAGGAGCTGATGGCAGTGTGGTGTAGGAAACAAGGGTCTGTATTATTGAAAAGTAACACACTATAACATCTGGGGCCAGAGGCACAGGTCTCCACCCTCCCCTCACCCTCTATCACTCCTAGATAAAAACAGGACGGTATTACCCTTAATTAGAAAATGCTTTTTGTTTGGCAGACGGACACCTCTACTCGTACAGCCGCTAGCTAACCACCACCTTATCCACAGTCTAAAAAGGGAGACATGTTTTCTCAGAAAAGGCCGTTAAAATCCTTTGTTCCCCTCCCTCCCAGTTCTAGGACCATCTCTCCCCCGGTACCAGAACTAATAAGTACATGTGTAAACAGAAATATGCCAGTAAGTAAAAATGCCAATTCAGGATGTACAAGTAGTCTTTTGAGAAGAGGGGGAGTGGGGCTGCTCGGAGAGCCGTTAAGCAGACAGGGGAGAGAGGAAGGTGACTAAGGGTGTTGAATGTTTCCTAAATTAACCCCTATTCCCTATATAGGGCACTACTTTAGACCAGAGCCCTATTCCCTATATAGGGCACTACTTTAGACCAGAGCCCTATTCCCTATATAGTGCACTACTTTAGACCAGAGCCCTACTCCCTATATAGTGCTCTACCATAGACCAGAGCCCTATTCCCTTTATAGTGCACTACTATAGACCAGAGCCCACATCCCTAGTCACTTCCTGACTGGACTCCTGTAATATATTATATCACATCCCTAGTCACTTCCTGACTGGACTCCTGTGATATATTATATCACATCCCTAGTCACTTCCTGACTGGACTCCTGTAATATATTATATCACATCCCTAGTCACTTCCTGACTGGACTCCTGTAATATACTAGATGACATATCACCAGGTAGACAGTCAGAACCCTACACTAGGCCTATCTATTGACAATCAAAAGCTGTACTTTAGCAATGGAATGATGCATTTCGCAATTTTCTTGGCTTGCAATGTCTGCAATTAGTCAGACACCTCAACAACAACACAAAACACGGTATCAAGAACAAGATGGAACGAGTCACGCTACGATTTTCCACATGACAGTTTCCTGTCATTGTTGGTGGTTATCTGGCTATCCTGCCTCACAACAACTCAGACTTCTGTCCCATTGAAGAGTGCACATCATAGTCGTTACGCTGTCATCAGCTAACACATCTTATACTACATCAGCTGCATAGGAACACATCATTCGTATCTGCCACAACAACAGGGCTGAGCGCTGACCTAGGACCAGTTTTGCCTTTTCAGATCATCAAGGAATATGATAGACACATGAATATATCATATCTTATAGACCTGATCCCCACGGGGGGACCAGGATGAATATGTATGAACTTTCCAATTTGTAAGTCGCTCTGGATAAGAGCGTCTGCTAAATGACTTAAATGTAAATGTAAATGTAGATCAGCAGTCCTACTCCGACGGAGACAGAAATCCAGGAGTGCGTGTTGTGTAAGTCTAGTAAGACTACAGTCTAGCTAAAATAGCTCACGGGCCAACTCATCAGCAGCCTTGTAAAACCAGAGTCAAAAAAAAAGAGTGTTCACCACAGAGCTGCCTTTCATGGTGTACACACACACACACTGAGTAGACCATGAACACACAAAACAACTTGCGGCAGCAGAGACTGAGTGACTATTTGCTGTACTGGGAGGACCAGCTAGACACACAGAGTCACCGACTAAACGTTTGAAGTGTAATGTTCCTTGACCAATGTTTCTTTCAGCAGCTCCTGACCGACGGAGCTGCTGCCTGTCCCTCACACCGCAAAATGGCCGCCCTCCCCCCATCCCCTAGCGTCCCTGTCTCTATCACACTCCACCCTGTCCCCTGTTTAAAAGGCTGAGGACATCTTGCCTGTGGCACCAACGGACAGGCTGCCTCTTCCTCAGTGTGGTTTCCCCTCCTCTACACATAAACATCTTATCTAAGCAAATGCTGCGCTGAATAATGATGTTTCATAGTCAGAACATCCTCTACACTCTCTTCTCTTGCATTTTCAGCATCAAACAGTAATCAAAGGGGAACAAGGGCTCAATGGAGTGTCTGCTCTCTGCTTTTAACAACAAGGAGGTCAACAGTATGCCCTTCCACCATTAGATTAGGATTAGTCTCTCTCTCTCTCTCTCTCTCTCTCTCTCTCTCTCTCTCTCTCTCTCTCTCTCTCTCTCTCTCTCTCTCTCTCTCTCTCTCTCTCTCTCTCTCTCTCTCTCTCTCTCTCTCTCTCTCTCTCTCTCTCTCTCTCTCTCTCTCTCTCTCTCTCTCTCTCTCTCTCTCTCTCTCTCTCTCTCTCTCTCTCTCTCTCTCTCTCTCTCTCATGCTTAGTTTATTTATGATGCCAGTCATTGGCCATCCCTCCCTCCCTCCCTCCCTCCCTCCCTCCCTGCTTGAGGAAAGACAACATTCCTGCTTCACACAGCAGAACTGATGAGGATCAGTTTACACACCACTTCCCTTCCCCTGCTGTAGTCCAGGCTGCTCCCCCCTCCACTGCTGTAGTCCAGGCTGCTTCTCCTCCCCCCTCCACTGCTGTAGCCCAGGCTGCTCTCTCCACCCCCCTCCACTGTTGTATCCCAGGCTGCTCTCTCCTCCCCCCTCCACTGCTGTAGCCCAGGCTGCTCTCTCCTCCCCCCTCCACTGCTGTAGCCCAGGCTGCTTCTCCTCCCCCCTCCACTGCTGTAGCCCAGGCTGCTCTCTCCACCCCCCTCCACTGTTGTATCCCAGGCTGCTCTCTCCTCCCCCCTCCACTGCTGTAGCCCAGGCTGCCCTCTCCACCCCCCTCCACTGCTGTAGTCCAGGCTGCTCTCTCCTCCCCCCTCCACTGCTGTATCCCAGGCTGCTCTCTCCTCCCCCCTTCACTGCTGTATCCCAGGCTGCTCCCCCCTCCCCTGCTGTAGTCCAGGCTGCTCTCTCCTCCCCCCTCCCCTGCTGTAGTCCAGGCTGCTCTCGCCCCCCCTGGATGGAGCAACCACAGTAATAGAATTAACTATGAAAGTACAAATCAGGTTTTTGTGGTCTGAGGGGCTTCACCTGTTCTAGTAATCATATTTCTAGGGGAGTAACAATTAAATATTGAATATAATGATGAACTCTAACTGGTTAGGGGGGGGGTCAGGTAGCCTAGCGGTTAACATCGTTGGGCCAGTAACCGAAAGGTCGCCGGTTTGAATCTCCGAGCTGACTATAGTGCCCTTGAGCAAGTCACATAGCGTCTGCTAAATTACTAAAATGTAAATGTATCTTTAACTGATGTCTATGACGTCTATGGTGTTTGAGTTGCAGAAGATATATCTGGACCTCTAACTTCATTTTAGTTACTTGATTCATTTTAGTAACTTGATTTATTTTTATTGATTCGTTTTAGTAACTTGATTAGTTTTGGTAACTTGATTCATTTTAGTTACTTGATTCATTTTAGTAACTTGATTTATTTTTATTGATTCGTTTTAGTAACTTGATTCGTTTTAGTAACTTGATTCGTTTTATTGACTCGTTTTATTGATTCGTTTTATTGATTCGTTTTAGTAACTTGATTCGTTTTAGTAACTTGATTCGTTTTAGTTTTTTTGCTAAAGAAAACAATCTGTGTGATCAGCAGAACATTATAAAAGTCAATTACATTTAGATTAGCAGGAAGAGCAACATTGATTCTGACACTTGTCTGGTGTGTGTATACGTGTGTGTGTATACGTGTGTGTGTATACGTGTGTGTGTGTATACGTGTGTGTGTGTGTGTGTCAAATCAAACCGTATTGGTCGCATACACATATTAAGCAGATGTTATTTGGGACACAGTCGGGGTGTCTGAAATAGAGCTGTTAGGCTCTGGCTGCTTTTGCTGATGGTACATGTTACAATTTACACCATAGTATTATTGTTCTGCTCTGTACTGTCAAGTAAAGGCTTTGGGAGACTGACTGCCCCAAGGTGGTGTGCGTCTATTTAGAGGAAGTGGTTTGGGGTCAGTGTGGGGGAGAGAGATGCACTCTACATACCTGCTGTATTGAATATTATTGACTCCCTAACTCCGCTATTGCACACAGCTCATATAAGCCTGGTTTCTGTCTTAGCATCTACATTTATGGCATGGAAATTCAGCTTCTGAGTGTTTTCATCTGGTCTGGTTTAAAATGTGTCCAACGTGTTTTGTTCTGGCCATCTATACAGCTTTACACACACTTAATGTATTGTTATGGCCATCTATACAGCTTTACACACGCATAATGTATTGTTATGGCCATCTATACAGCTTTACACACACTTAATGTATTGTTATGGCCATCTATACAGCTTTACACACGCATAATGTATTGTTATGGCCATCTATACAGCTTTACACACACTTAATGTTTTGTTCTGGCCATCTATACAGCTTTACACACACTTAATGTATTGTTATGGCCATCTATACAGCTTTACACACGCTTAATGTTTTGTTCTGGCCATCTATACAGCTTTACACACACTTAATGTATTGTTATGGCCATCTACACAGCTTTACACACGCTTAATGTATTGTTATGGCCATCTATACAGCTTTACACACACTTAATGTATTGTTATGGCCATCTATACAGCTTTACACACGCATAATGTATTGTTATGGCCATCTATACAGCTTTACACACACTTAATGTATTGTTATGGCCATCTATACAGCTTTACACACACTTAATGTATTGTTATGGCCATCTATACAGCTTTACACACACATAATGTATTGTTATGGCCATCTATACAGCTTTACACACACATAATGTATTGTTATGGCCATCTATACAGCTTTACACACACTTAATGTATTGTTATGGCCATCTATACAGCTTTACACTCACATAATGTATTGTTATGGCCATCTATACAGCTTTACACACACATAATGTATTGTTATGGCCATCTATACAGCTTTACACACACTTAATGTATTGTTTATGGCCATCTATACAGCTTTACACACACTTAATGTATTGTTATGGCCATCTATACAGCTTTACACACACTTAATGTATTGTTATGTCCATCTACACAGCTTTACACATTCTTGAATCATCTGCTGCTCTGCATTGTCGTTGTCAGGTCGTACACTATACCAGGACAGTGTTCTAGTTTCCCAACGATGAAACCGTATCAGAACCATATTATTACACAGCAGGTTTAAAACAGGTCCGTCTGGCTGTCCGTCTGGCTGTCCGTCTGGTCCAGACACACATGGTGGAACCATTACATGACGACTGGCCAGAAAGAAATGATTTCTTGCCTTCAGACATGTCTCTCAACCACACTACGGTTGATTTATCTGCAGTTCAGTATGCTTACAACTTCATCCTCTGCTATTACCATCTTGCATTTCTGCCCCCCACCCCCCACCTCGCTCCCCCCTCTCTCCCTCCCTAACAACAAAGAGTAGTTTATTTTGTAGGATTATCTACAATTGTTCCTTTAATCAACGCTAGGCACAACGGGATAAATCCCTCATCAACCAAACAACCAGCCTTCCCCTCCCTGGGGGAAGGGGGGGGGGGGGTACACAAATTATGTTTGTGTGGAAATAGTGAGCTGCTTTTATCTTGTTTGCCACCCCCTCCTAAGAATGTGATTTTATAATTGTATATGTTATAATATGATACTGTATCATTTAAAAAGGAGTCAATTTTGAGGTGTCGTTATTACAGTTGTCAGAGCATTGTGTGTGTGTTGTGTGTGTGTTGTGCGTGTGTTGTGCGTGTGTTGTGTGTGTGTTGTGTGTGTGTTGTGTGTGCGCGTGTCAACAGAGACACGTTGAGGCCTCTTGGTCTCGCTATAACAGTGTCAAGGGGTTCACTTCCTGTTTCAACCACCACTGTTGTTTCTGTGGTCATCTTTAACAGTTAAATGTACAATGATAACAACATTGCACTGGACGACAGTCTTCTGGTATTATCTAGTTAGGGTGTTTCAGGGTTAGTGTGTGAGTCAAGGTCAGGACAACCCTGTGTCGCTGTCTGGCTAACAAACCTAACAGCTCATTCATAAGGCTCGGTAGTACCTCGATTTCTTACCCCTCACAATCAGAGAGACCATAGAGAGAGAAAGGTAACAAACAATATATAATACTCAACGATCATGTCAAAATGGCTGCTTGAGAGCAGTGACAGAGGAGCACAGAGCAGAAAGAAACCATGAAACCGTATCCCCTCACAATCAGAGAGACCATAGAGAGAGACAGGTAACAACAATATATATATATAATACTCAACGATCATGTCAAAATGGCTGCTTGAGAGCAGTGACAGAGGAGCACAGAGCAGAAAGAAACCATGACTATTTCCTCCTCCCGTCTATTGACACTCCTTCCACTGTTCTCTAAAATTAGACGTTATGCTCCAATAAGCAGATTGAATCGCTTTCAGCATCTGTTAGTTTTAACTCTGGCTGCAAGCCAAATGGTACCCGGTTCTCTAGTGGTGATGTTACCAGAGTCCTGGCTTTGCTACGGATACCAGGTTTACTATCATGACACTCAACGGCAAAATAATTCCATAGCAACAACAACAACAAAAAAGGTATATTATCCAACGTCACAGAATGGCACTTGATTCAGACAAATAAACTCAGCAACTGCTCTGTTCAATCAGTGGCCATCTTTTGAGTTCAATATCATTCCAGTTGAATTATTATTATTATTTTTTTTCATCAACATGTCTGCATTAATTAATCAATTATACAATCATACAACTAATTTGACTTAGGTTTTACCAATCTAACTACATAACATAATGGTAATCATTTATTTGAACGGTAAATCAAGATGTAGCCATGGTCTAGTCACAATACAGGTGAATTCATATTCAATAGGAGTGTGTGAATCTAGAGTTATTGAGCTCGTTTTGGCTGATTTCATGGGGCTACAGACGAAAAATAAATCTGCTTCCCTTCCATTTGGTACTTATTTTATTATACTGATCAACAACATTTGCATAGAAGTATCTTATTTTATTAAAGTGTGCCCTGTCTCTAACCAGTAACTACGTCATTCAAGAACAAGAGGGTGGCTCGGGGAAATTCAGTTCGCTGAGGCAATAGATCATCTTTGAGAGAAACGTGCAAGTGAATTAATAACATTTGTGACAATCAGCTTTTTGGAATCAGCAATATTGTGCCCCGTGTTTTTGCATATTATCACAAACTAGGTACTAGCGTTGTGAACTGACGTTATACAGCCCAGACTCTCAGTACAGGCTAGCAGTGAGTTAGTGGAGCTAACATGATACAGCCCAGACTCTCAGTACAGGCTAGCAGTGAGTTAGTGGAGCTAACATGATACAGCCCAGACTCTCAGTACAGGCTAGCAGTGAGTTAGTGGAGCTAACATGATACAGCCCAGACTCTCAGTACAGGCTAGCAGTGAGTTAGTGGAGCTAACATGATACAGCCCAGACTCTCAGTACAGGCTAGCAGTGAGTTAGTGGAGCTAACATGATACAGCCCAGACTCTCAGTACAGGCTAGCAGTGAGTTAGTGGAGCTAACATGATGCAGCCCAGACTAGCAGTGAGTTAGTGGAGCTAACACGATGCGGCCCAGACTAGCAGTGAGTTAGTGGAGCTAACACGATGCGGCCCAGACTCCCAGTACAGGCTAGCAGTGAGTTAGTGGAGCTAACATGATGCAGCCCAGACTCCCAGTACAGGCTAGCAGTGAGTTAGTGGAGCTAACATGATGCAGCCCAGACTCCCAGTACAGGCTAGCAGTGAGTTAGTGGAGCTAACATGATGCAGCCCAGACTCCCAGGCTAGCAGTGAGTTAGTGGAGCTAACATGATGCAGCCCAGACTCCCAGTACAGGCTAGCAGTGAGTTAGTGGAGCTAACATGATGCAGCCCAGACTCCCAGGCTAGCAGTGAGTTAGTGGAGCTAACATGATGCAGCCCAGACTCCCAGGCTAGCAGTGAGTTAGTGGAGCTAACATGATGCAGCCCAGACTCCCAGGCTAGCAGTGAGTTAGTGGAGCTAACATGATGCAGCCCAGACTCCCAGGCTAGCAGTGAGTTAGTGGAGCTAACATGATGCAGCCCAGACTCCCAGGCTAGCAGTGAGTTAGTGGAGCTAACATGATGCAGCCCAGACTCCCAGGCTAGCAGTGAGTTAGTGGAGCTAACATGATGCAGCCCAGACTCCCAGGCTAGCAGTGAGTTAGTGGAGCTAACATGATGCAGCCCAGACTCCCAGGCTAGCAGTGAGTTAGTGGAGCTAACATGACATAGCCCAGACTCCCAGGCTAACAGTGCGTTAGTGGAGCTAACATGATGCAGCCCAGACTCCCAGTACAGGCTAACAGTGAGTTAGTGGAGCTAACACGATGCAGCCCAGACTCCCAGTACAGGCTAACAGTGAGTTAGTGGAGCTAACATGATGAAGCCCAGACTCCCAGACTAGCAGTGAGTTAGTGGAGCTAACATGATGCAGCCCAGACTCCCAGTACAGGCTAGCAGTGAGTTAGTGGAGCTAACATGATGCAGCCCAGACTCCCAGTACAGGCTAGCAGTGAGTAGTGGAGCTAACATGATACAGCACAGACTCCCAGTACAGACTAGCAGTGAGTTAGTGGAGCTAACATGATGCAGCCCAGACTCCCAGGCTAGCAGTGAGTTAGTGGAGCTAACACGATGCGGCCCAGACTCCCAGGCTAGCAGTGAGTTAGTGGAGCTAACATGGTACAGCCCAGACTCCCAGGCTAGCAGTGAGTTAGTGGAGCTAACATGATGCAGCCCAGACTCCCAGGCTAGCAGGGCGTTAGTGGAGCTAACATGATGCAGCCCAGACTCCCAGGCTAGCAGTGAGTTAGTGGAGCTAACACGATGCGGCCCAGACTCCCAGGCTAGCAGTGAGTTAGTGGAGCTAACATGATGTAGCCCAGACTCCCAGGCTAGCAGTGAGTTAGTGGAGCTAACATGGTACAGCCCAGACTCCCAGGCTAGCAGTGAGTTAGGGGAGCTAACACGATGCGGCCCAGACTCCCAGGCTAGCAGTGAGTTAGTGGAGCTAACATGATGCAGCCCAGACTCTCAGTACAGGCTAGCAGTGAGTTAGTGGAGCTAACATGATGCGGCCCAGACTCCCAGGCTAGCAGTGAGTTAGTGGAGCTAACATGATGCGGCCCAGACTCCCAGGCTAGCAGTGAGTTAGTGGAGCTAACATGATGTAGCCCAGACTCCCAGGCTAGCAGTGAGTTAGTGGAGCTAACATGATGCAGCCCAGACTCTCAGTACAGGCTAGCAGTGAGTTAGTGGAGCTAACACGATGCGGCCCAGACTCCCAGGCTAGCAGTGAGTTAGTGGAGCTAACATGATGCAGCCCAGACTCTCAGTACAGGCTAGCAGTGAGTTAGTGGAGCTAACACGATGCGGCCCAGACTCCCAGGCTAGCAGTGAGTTAGTGGAGCTAACATGATGCAGCCCAGACTCTCAGTACAGGCTAGCAGTGAGTTAGTGGAGCTAACATGATGCGGCCCAGACTCCCAGGCTAGCAGTGAGTTAGTGGAGCTAACATGATGTAGCCCAGACTCCCAGGCTAGCAGTGAGTTAGTGGAGCTAACATGGTACAGCCCAGACTCCCAGGCTAGCAGTGAGTTAGTGGAGCTAACACGATGCAGCCCAGACTCCCAGGCTAGCAGTGAGTAAGTGGAGCTAACATGGTACGGCCCAGACTCCCAGGCTAGCAGTGAGTTAGTGGAGCTGACATGATGCAGCCCAGACTCCCAGGCTAGCAGTGAGTTAGTGGAGCTAACATGATGCGGCCCAGACTCCCAGGCTAGCAGTGAGTTAGTGGAGCTAACATGGTACAGCCCAGACTCCCAGGCTAGCAGTGAGTTAGTGGAGCTAACATGGTACAGCCCAGACTCCCAGGCTAGCAGTGAGTTAGTGGAGCTAACATGGTACAGCCCAGACTCCCAGGCTAGCAGTGAGTTAGTGGAGCTAACATGATGCAGCCTCGACTCTCAGTACAGGCTAGCAGTGAGTTAGTGGAGCTAACATGATACAGCCCAGACTCCCAGTACAGGCTAGCAGTGAGTTAGTGGAGCTAACATGACACAGCCCAGACTCCCAGTACAGGCTAGCAGTGAGTTAGTGGAGCTAACATGATACAGCCCAGACTCCCAGTACAGGTTAGCAGTGAGTTAGTGGAGCTAACATGATACAGCCCAGACTCCCAGTACAGGCTAGCAGTGAGTTAGTGGAGCTAACATGATGCAGCCCAGACTCTCAGTACAGGCTAACATGATGCAGCCCAGACTCTCAGTACAGGCTAACGTGATACAGCCCAGACTCTCAGTACAGGCTAACATGATGCAGCCCAGACTCTCAGTACAGGCTAACATGATGCAGCCCAGACTCTCAGTACAGGCTAACGTGATACAGCCCAGACTCTCAGTACAGGCTAACATGATGCAGCCCAGACTCTCAGTACAGGCTAACATGATACAGCCCAGACTCTCAGTACAGGCTAACATGATGCAGCCCAGACTCTCAGTACAGGCACGATGCGCCAGCGTTATAAAGGGGTACATCAGCAAGTGATACAGACTTGATCCGTGAGACACATTTGACAGAAGTACCTAAATTAAACAAAAATTCCAGTCCCGAAAAAGTACATCATTTTCAGTATACCGTGCAACACTATTCCCTAGGGCTGGGATTGCCAGAGACCTCGCGATACGATATAATGACACTTTGGTGCCAATATGTATTGTGATTTTCACGATTCTATACTGTGATTTTATTGCGATTCGATGATTCAAACATATTGCTCACTATATGTCTGCTGCACAGTGAGGAGAGAGAGAGCCGCACGGTGACGAGAGAGAGAGCCGCACGGTGACGAGAGAGAGAGCCGCACGGTGACGAGAGAGAGAGCCGCACGGTGACGAGAGAGAGAGCCGCACGGTGACGAGAGAGAGAGCCGCACGGTGACGAGAGAGAGAGCCGCACAGTGACGAGAGAGAGAGCCGCACAGTGACGAGAGAGAGAGCCGCACAGTGACGAGAGAGAGCCGCACAGTGACGAGAGAGAGAGCCGCACAGTGACGAGAGAGAGAGCCGCACGGTGACGAGAGAGAGAGCCGCACGGAGACGAGAGAGAGAGCCGCACAGTGACGAGAGAGAGAGCCGCACGGTGACGAGAGAGAGCCGCACGGTGACGAGAGAGAGAGCCGCACGGTGACGAGAGAGAGAGCCGCACAGTGACGAGAGAGAGAGCCGCACAGTGACGAGAGAGAGAGCCGCACTGTGACGAGAGAGAGAGCCGCACGGTGACGAGAGAGAGAGCCGCACGGTGACGAGAGAGAGAGCCGCACGGTGACGAGAGAGAGAGCCGCACAGTGACGAGAGAGAGAGCCGCACGGTGACGAGAGAGAGAGCCGCACGGTGACGAGAGAGAGAGCCGCACAGTGACGAGAGAGAGAGACGCACAGTGACGAGAGAGAGACCCACAGTGACGAGAGAGAGAGCCGCACGGTGACGAGAGAGAGCCGTGAGAAAATTTGTTTGATCAGTCATGGAAATAAAATTGCAGAAATATTTGGTGCGGGTACAGCCAACAAGTGCAAAAAATATTTTGATATTTCCAAATGATACAATATCATAAAAAAGAATATCCTGATATGTAATGATTTCCCCTCCCCACTACTATTACCTATTCAGTGTAATTCACTATATAAGGAACAGGGCTCTGGTCAACAGTAATTCACTATATAAGGAAGTGGGCTCTGGTCAACAGTAATTCACTATATAGGGAAGAGAGCTCTGGTCAACAGTAATTCACTATATAAGGAACAGCGAGCCATTTGGGACCGAGCCGCTCTCCAATCCATTGTTATGTGTCTGTCTGCCTACCTGTGCGTGCTTGGAAATGCTCTGATGACAGACAAGTAAGTGTGTGTGTGTAGGTGGTGTTTTCAACCCCTCAACAATCCTACTGTTTACAGATCTCTATTGCGCAGTAATCTCTTGTCTCTTGTTCCCTCTCTCTGTTCTCTCTCCCTCTATTCTCTCTTGTTCTTTCTCACCTTCTCTCCCTCACCTTCTCCCTTCTCTCCCTACCCTGAATAATGCAGTTAAACAGAAACACATATGACCTTATTTCTACCAGCATGTCACCTGTGCAACTAAAGGTGAAGAAAATCCAGATCACCTTTACGCCACAACAGAGACGCATACAAAGCTCTCCCTCGCCCTCCATTTGGCAAATCTGACCGTAACTCTATCCTCCTGATTTCTACTTACAAGCAAAAAAAACTCAAACAGGAATTACCAGTGAAATAGAATGAGTAGAATGAGCGTCTCCATTCAAGTCAATGATGCCGTAATGGGTGGACCTTGCGGCCATTTTTGTGTTTTCGTTCTGTCTCTCTTGGAATTACACCACTAGTTACTACGGTGACTGTGGAGGACCAGTTGAAGTAGCCTTCAGTACCGCAACTGTGAAGCTCGTGTGATGAAGAATGCTTTGCACATCCATGTAAAAAAGGAAAGATTTATTGTGTTTCATTTGTATACTTAAGTGATGTGGGAGTAGATTTCAGTAGTGATGCGTGCAGGCGATTCTCCATGCTGTAGCCTAATGGATAGAAAAACACAACACTGACGGCCTGTAAATGAAATGTCCTTGATCATTGTTACACTTGGGACCACAGCGTACAAATTACAGCTATTTATTTTTGCACTTTTACGGGGAATGTGTCCTTTTTTAATACAGAAGTGGTCCTATGAAGCAGACGCTAAGCCAGAAGAGTGTTTTGCTAGCACAGAATGGAATATGTTCCGGACTCATCTGATGCCATTGAGGAGTTTACCACATCAGTCACCGGCTTCATTAATAAGTGCGTCGATGATGTCGTTCCCACAGTGACTGTACGTACATATCCCAACCAGAAGTAATGGATTACAGGCAACATCTGCACTGAGCTAAAGGCTAGAGCTGCCGCTTTCAAGGAACGGGACACTAATCCAGACGCTTATAAGAAATCCAGCTACGCCCTCCAACGAAACATCAAAAAGGCAAAGCGTCAATACAGGACTAAAATCTAATCCTACTGCACCGGCTCTGAAGCTCTTCAGATGTGGCAGGGCTTGCAAACTATTACGGATTACAAAGGGAAACCCAACAGCGAGCTCTCCAGTGACGTGAGCCGACCAGACAAGCTAAATACCTCATATGCGCACTTCGAGGCTAGCAACACTGAACCATGCATGAGAGCACCAGCTGTTCCGGATGACTGTGGTATCACACTCTCTGTGGCCGATGAGTAAGACCTTTAAACAGGTTAACATTCACAAGGCAGCAGGGCCAGACGGATTACCAGGACACGTAATCATAGCATGCGCTGACCAGGTAGCAATTGTTTTCACTGTCATTTTCAACCTCTCCCTGGCCCAGTCTGTAAGACCTACATGTTTCAAGCAGACCACAATAGTCCCTGTGCCCGAGAACGCCAAGGTAACCTGTCTAAATGACTATCACCCCAGTAGCACTCACTTGTTGCCATGAAATGCTTTAAAAGGCTGATCATGACACACATCAACACCATAATCCCAGACACCCTGGACCCACTCCGACTTGCGTACAGCCCCAACAGATCCACAGATGACGCCATCTCTATTGCACTCCACACTACCCTTTGCCATCTGGACAAAAGGAACACCTACGTGAGAATGCTGTTCATTGACTACAGCTCAACCTTTCAACACCATAATGCCTTCCAAGCTCATCACTAAGCTCGGGACCTCGGGACTGAACAGGCAAGACATCTGCAACACTGACTCTCAACACGGGGGCCCCCCAAGGGTGCATGCTTAGTCCCTGCCTTTACTCCCTGTTCACCTACGACTGAGCGGCCATCATTAAGTTTTAAGTTAGTTTAGCCTCTCTAATTAAGTTTAGCCTCTCCCTCAACGCCAGCAAGACATAAGAGCTGATGGTGGACTAGAGGAAACGAAGGGCCGAGCACACCCTTATCCACAGGAATGTAGTGGAGCAGGTCGAGAGCTTCAAGTGTCTCTGTGTGTCCATTTCACTAAGGATGGGCCACACAAACCAACACAGCCGTGAAGAGGGCACGACAACACCTCTTCCCCCTCAGGAGGATAAAAATATGTGTCATAGGCCCTCCGATCCTCAAAAAGTTCTACAGCTGCACCATCAAGAGCATTCTGACTAGTTGCATCACCGCCTGGTATAGCAACTGCTTGACATCCAACCACAAGGCGTCTCAGAGAGTAGTGCCTATATAGCCCATTACATTACTAGGGCTGAGCTCCCTCCTATCCAGGACTTCAATAGCAGGCGGTGTCAGAGGAAAGCCCTAAAAATTGTCAAAGACTCCAGCCACCCAAGTCATAGACTTCTCTGCTACCGTACGGCAGGCGGTACCAATGCACCAAGTCTGGAACCAACAGGACCCTGAACAGCTTCTACCCCCAAGCCATAAGACTGCTAAATAGTTGTTATATAGTTAACCATCCTTAGTGATACCTAAATTACCTCGTACCCCTGCACATACTCAGTACCCCATCTACATGGCCAAGTAATCATTACTCATTGTGTATTTATTCCATGTGTTATTATTATCATTATTATTTATTTTTTTATCCTTTCCCTGCATTGTTGGTAAGCATGTCACTGTTAGTCTACAACTGTTGTTTACGAAGCATGTGACAAATAACATTATTTGATTTTTGAGATCATGGCCCTCCATACTGTGTAGCCTAGCCCTAGGACATGTCTAGGGCAGCATTGGGTCTATACTGTGTAGCCTAGCCCTGGGGCATGTCTAGGGCAGCATTGGGTCTATACTGTGTAGCCTAGCCCTGGGGCATGTCTAGGGCAGCATTGGGTCTATACTGTGTAGCCTAGCCCTGGGGCATGTCTAGGGCAGCATTGGGTCTATACTGTGTAGCCTAGCCCTAGGGCATGTCTAGGGCAGCATTGGGTCTATACTGTGTAGCCTAGCCCTAGGGCATGTCTAGGGCAGCATTGGGTCTATACTGTGTAGCCTAGCCCTAGGGCATGTCTAGTGCAGCATTGGGTCTATACCGTGTAGCCTAGCCCTAGGGCATGTCTAGGGCAGCATTGGGTCTATACCGTGTAGCCTAGCCCTGGGGCATGTCTAGTGCAGCATTGGGTCTATACTGTGTAGCCTAGCCCTGGGGCATGTCTAGGGCAGCATTGGGTCCATACCGTGTAGCCTAGCCCTAGGGCATGTCTAGTGCAGCATTGGGTCTATACCGTGTAGCCTAGCCCTAGGGCATGTCTAGTGCAGCATTGGGTCCATACCGTGTAGCCTAGCCCTAGGGCATGTCTAGTGCAGCATTGGGTCCATACCGTGTAGCCTAGCCCTAGGGCATGTCTAGGGCAGCATTGGGTCCATACCGTGTAGCCTAGTCCTAGGGCATGTCTAGTGCAGCATTGGGTCCATACCGTGTAGCCTAGCCCTAGGGCATGTCTAGGGCAGCATTGGGTCCATACCGTGTAGCCTAGCCCTAGGGCATGTCTAGGGCAGCATTGTGTCCATACCGTGTAGCCTAGCCCTAGGGCATGTCTAGGGCAGCATTGGGTCTATACCGTGTAGCCTAGTCCTGGGGCATGTCTAGGGCAGCATTGGGTCTATACCGTGTAGCCTAGTCCTGGGGCATGTCTAGGGCAGCATTGGGTCCATACCGTGTAGCCTAGCCCTAGGGCATGTCTAGTGCAGCATTGGGTCCATTCCGTGTAGCCTAGCCCTAGCCCATGTCTAGTGCAGCATTGGGTCCATTCCGTGTAGCCTAGCCCTAGGGCATGTCTAGGGCAGCATTGGGTCCATACCGTGTAGCCTAGCCCTGGGGCATGTCTAGTGCAGCATTGGGTCCATTCCGTGTAGCCTAGCCCTAGCCCATGTCTAGTGCAGCATTGGGTCCATTCCGTGTAGCCTAGCCCTAGGGCATGTCTAGGGCAGCATTGGGTCCATACCGTGTAGCCTAGCCCTGGGGCATGTCTAGGGCAGCATTGGGTCCATACCGTGTAGCCTAGCCCTAGGGCATGTCTATGGCAGCATTGGGTCCATACCGTGTAGCCTAGCCCTGGGGCATGTCTAGGGCAGCATTGGGTCTATACCGTGTAGCCTAGCCCTGGGGCATGTCTAGGGCAGCATTGGGTCTATACCGTGTAGCCTAGCCCTAGGGCATGTCTATGGCAGCATTGGGTCCATACTGTGTAGCCTAGCCCATGTCTAGGGCAGCATTGGGTCCATACCGTGTAGCCTAGCCCTGGGGCATGTCTAGTGCAGCATTGGGTCCATACTGTGTAGCCTAGCCCTGGGGCATGTTTAGGGCAGCATTGGGTCCATACTGTGTAGCCTAGCCCTGGGGCATGTCTAGTGCAGCATTGGGTCCATACTGTGTAGCCTAGCCCTGGGGCATGTCTAGGGCAGCATTGGGTCCATACTGTGTAGCCTAGCCCTGGGGTATGTCTAGGGCAGCATTGGGTCCATACTGTGTAGCCTAGCCCTGGGGCATGTCTAGTGCAGCATTGGGTCCATACTGTGTAGCCTAGCCCTGGGGCATGTCTAGGGCAGCATTGGGTCCATACTGTGTAGCCTAGCCCTAGGGCATGTCTAGTGCAGCATTGGGTCCATACTGTGTAGCCTAGCCCATGTCTAGGGCAGCATTGGGTCCATACCGTGTAGCCTATCCCTGGGGCATGTCTAGTGCAGCATTGGGTCCATACTGTGTAGCCTAGCCCATGTCTAGGGCAGCATTGGGTCCATACCGTGTAGCCTAGTCCTAGGGCATGTCTAGTGCAGCATAGGGTCCATACCGTGTAGCCTAGCCCTAGGGCATGTCTAGGGCAGCATTGGGTCCATACCGTGTAGCCTAGCCCTGGGGCATGTCTAGTGCAGCATTGGGTCTATACCGTATAGCCTAGCCCTAGGGCATGTCTAGGGCAGCATTGGGTCTATACCGTATAGCCTAGCCCTAGGGCATGTATAGGGCAGCATTGGGTCCATACCGTGTAGCCTAGCCCTAGGGCATGTCTAGGGCAGCATTGGGTCTATACCGTGTAGCCTAGCCCTAGGGCATGTCTAGTGCAGCATTGGCCCAATACCGTGTAGCCTAGCCCTGGGGCATGTCTAGTGCAGCATTGGGTCCATACCGTGTAGCCTAGTCCTAGGGCATGTCTAGGGCAGCATTGGGTCTATACCGTGTAGCCTAGCCCTGGGGCATGTCTAGTGCAGCATTGGGTCCATACCGTGTAGCCTAGCCCTAGGGCATGTCTAGTGCAGCATTGGCCCAATACCGTGTAGCCTAGCCCTAGGGCATGTCTAGTGCAGCATTGGCCCAATACCGTGTAGCCTAGCCCTAGGGCATGTCTAGGGCAGCATTGGGTCTATACCGTGTAGCCTAGCCCTGGGGCATGTCTAGTGCAGCATTGGGTCCATACCGTGTAGCCTAGTCCTAGGGCATGTCTAGGGCAGCATTGGGTCTATACCGTGTAGCCTAGCCCTAGGGCATGTCTAGTGCAGCATTGGGTCCATACCGTGTAGCCTAGTCCTAGGGCATGTCTAGGGCAGCATTGGGTCTATACCGTGTAGCCTAGCCCTAGGGCATGTCTAGTGCAGCATTGGGTCCATACCGTGTAGCCTAGTCCTAGGGCATGTGGGTCCAGACAAAAGAAAAGGCTATAACTTCTAATTGAACTCTTGACGTCTATATGGATAAGACTGCTCAGCGTACACATGGACAAGAGGGGCACGAGACAGGAAACACACAAAACCTAGTAAGAGAGAATACTGAAAACTGGCTGTATTAAAAAAACCTACACTGCTCATACTGAGCTCAGCATTCTCAAATGGAAAGGTCGAATTTAATTGAATCCACAAGGTTGACTAGGCTACACAGTCCTTAAGATGGCACATTTAAAAACAAACACAAAACAGTGATAATTATTCTTCAACTAAAGAATAACCCTAACTGCTAAGTGGGACAAATTAAGCTTTAAAACACAATTGGTTAAACAGAAGCGGAGATCAATTAAGTAAATTTATCATTAAATATTCCCACTCTGCCTGGGCCCGGCAACTAATCATTAAGGAATATGGGTTGATTCATTAAATATTCCCACTCTGCCTGGGCCCGGCAACTAATCATTAAGGAATATGGGTTGATTCATTAAATATTCCCACTCTGCCTGGGCCCGGCAACTAATCATTAAGGAACATGGGTTGATTCATTAAATATTCCCACTCTGCCTGGGCCCGGCAACTAATCATTAAGGAATATGGGTTGATTCATTAAATATTCCCCTCTGCCTGGGCCCGGCAACTAATCATTAAGGAATATGGGTTGGTTCATTAAATATTCCCCTCTGCCTGGGCCCGGCAACTAATCATTAAGGAATATGGGTTGGTTCATTATATATGAGGGTAATGTATAATTCAGTCTTAACAGTAGATTCTATGCATAAATAAAGCTGTGATACATTTATACACATTAAATGCTTAGATAGGAAATGAAAGCACAGCGTGTAGCAGTGGTGTGGTACACTAGCCCTGTTTGCATCCCTGCTAGTAGTTTAGAAGCCGTCCTTTTGTTGTTTGTATCTACTCCTGATGATGTATTGTACATAAACTGTGTACATCCTTATGTGCAATGCTTGTGTAGTGTACAACAATGTAACAAAAGGACAATTTGCTTATGTACAGCCTATGCTACAACACACAAACTACTTGCTCGTTCCTCTAGCAAACACTCAAGAGACGCAAAATACACATGAATCCAGCGAGCACACACACACACACAGTTAATCTCCTGCATCACTAACAATATAATTTGAGCTGTGTAACAACAAATGACAGTCTGTATTTGGGTGTGGTTGACTGTGCAGGCTAGCAGCAGTAAAGCAGTTAATACCAGACTGTCTCTATAGGAAAATACAACCTTACATTAATTAAAGACAAAGAGGACTCAGTTTTATTTTCTAGCACATTTCATGGGAGGGTTACCTTTCATATGGGGGGTTACCTTTCATATGGGGGGTTACCTTTCATAGGGGGGGGTTAACCTTTCATAGGGGAGGGGGAGTTTACATTTCATAGAGGGGAGGGGGAGGTTACATTTCCTAAAGGGGAGGGGGGGGTTACATTTCATAAAGGGGAGGGGGAGGTTACATTTCAAAAAGGGGAGGGGGGGGATTACATTTCATAGAGGGGAGGGGGGGATTACATTTCAGAGGGGGGGGGGGGTTACATTTCAGAGGGGGGGGGGTTACATTTCATAGAGGGGGGGGGGGGGGGTTACATTTCCTAAAGGGGAGGGGGGTTACATTTCAGAGGGGGGGGGTTACATTTCAGAGAGGGGAGGGGGGGGGGGTTACATATCATAGAGGGGAGGAGGGGGGTTACATATCATAGAGGAGGAGGGGGGTTACATTTCATAGAGGGGAGGGGGGGGTTACATTTCCTAAAGGGGAGGGGGGGTTACATTTCATAAAGGGGAGGGGGAGGTTACATTTCAAAAAGGGGAGGGGGGGATTACATTTCATAGAGGGAAGGGGGGGATTACATTTCAGAGGGGGGGGTTACATTTCAGAGGGGGGGGGGTTACATTTCATAGAGGGGAGGGGGGGGGTTACATTTCAGAGGGGGGGGGGTTACATTTCAGAGAGGGGAGGGGGGGGTTACATATCATAGAGGGGAGGGGGGGGGTTACATATCATAGAGGGGAGGGTTACATTTCAGAGAGGGGAGGGGGGGGGTTACATATCATAGAGGGGAGGGGAGGGGGGAGGGGTTACATTTCAGAGAGGGGAGGGGGGGGTTACATTTCCTAAAGGGGAGGGGGGTTACATTTCATAGAAGTGAGGGGGGGGTTACATTTCATAGAGGGGAGGGGGGTTACATTTCATAGAAGGGAGGGGGGGGGTTACATTTCATAGAGGGGAGGATTACATTTCCAAAAGGGGAGGGGGGGGGGTTACATTTCATAAAGGGGGGGGGGTTACATTTCCTAAAGGGGGGGGGGGGGGTTACATTTCCTAGAGGGGAGGGGGGGGGTTACATTTCCTAGAGGGGAGGGGGGGTTACATTTCCTAGAGGGGAGGGGGGTTACATTTCATAAAGGGGGGGGGGGTTACATTTCCTAAAGGGGAGGGGGGGTTACATTTCCTAAAGGGGAGGGGGGGCTACATTTCCTAAAGGGGAGGGGAGGTTACATTTCATAGAGGGGAGGGGGGGGGGGGTTACATTTCATAGAGGGGAGGGGGGGTACATTTCATAGAGGGGGGGTTACATTTCATAGCCATGATAGTATAGTACTTCTAGAGATGATTGAGAGGCTAGTCATTATTTTTCTCTCTCTCTAGTAACGGTGGTGTAAAATGGTGTCAGAGGAGCTGTCACCGTAATGGTTAGGACGTGGAAACAGCAGGGACGTTAAAGGCTCTGTGACATTCCGTGTTTCCCCTATACTCATTTAGCAGCGTTAATTTATGATGTATAACGTGAGAGGGAGTAGCAATGGTTGTTTGACGGTGAGTTGCTCGCCACAGTCAGCGTACTTGTATGAATAAATTATCAAAAATACACTTCACCAAAAGCAATCAGCACTGTCATCACATTCTCACTTCCTTAACGTTAGCTGTCTAGCACAACAAGGTAGTTAGCTTAGCTGTCTAGCACAACAAGGTAGTTAGCTTAGCTGTCTAGCACAACAAGGTAGTTAGCTTAGCTGTCTAGCACAACAAGGTAGTTAGCTTAGCTGTCTAGCACAACAAGGTAGTTAGCTAAGCTGTCTAGCACAACAAGGTAGTTAGCTTAGCTGTCTAGCACAACAAGGTAGTTAGCTTAGCTGTCTAGCACAACAAGGTAGTTAGCTTAGCTGTCTAGCACAACAAGGTAGTTAGCTTAGCTGTCTAGCACAACAAGGTAGTTAGCTTAGCTGTCTAGCACAACAAGGTAGTTAGCTTAGCTAGTTAGCAATCTATGCTACTTATGTACCAACACTGGACTGGTGCCAAAGTGAGCACTGTTACTGGGCATATTATGTTAGCTAGTCTGCTAATTGAATAAGTTTTCCGAAATATGCAATCTGCAGTTGGCGCATAATTATTATTCAGGCCATGTGCTTGCCTTTATGATGAGATAAGTAGTTAATGTTAGCTTGCCAAATTAGAGAGTGTGACTAAAACCAGTGCGGCAATAATTTGCCTGCATAAACGTTTACAGGCATCAGCGCATGCTATTTGCGGTTGAAATGAATCGCCAATACATTTTGTATACAATAACAGTGTAATGGACATATGGGTTCTGTAAGAAAACATTGTCACCATTGAAGTCGACATTTAAAATAGTTACGGTTAGGTAATTGCTGATGCACAACCAAATTTTGAAACTCCACCTTGTGTGTTCGTTCGGTTACTGTAACTCTCAACACGAAGAGAGAAATAAAAATGGGTCTGCGGGCCTACAGTTGCCCATCCCTGTTCTAAATAATGATACCTTGTTTTAAAATGGAATCGTTTTAAGATATGCATACTATGGATCATTTGGTTTTGAATTTTAGGACCCCTTTAGGTATCAAAAACAAATATCTTTTTTTAAATAAAATATTGAATTGGCCATTACTACTACAGTCCACCTCTAAAGAAGGTAGCAGACCACCCCAGATGGCACCGTATTCCCTATATAGTGCACTACTTTAGACCAGAGCCCTATTCCCTATATAGTGCACTACTTTAGACCAGAGCCCTATATAGTGCACTACTTTAGACCAGAGCCCTATATAGTGCACTACTTTAGACCAGAGCCCTATATAGTGCACTACTTTAGACCAGAGCCCTATATAGTGCACTACTTTAGACCAGAGCCCTATTCCCTATATAGTGCACTACTTTAGACCAGAGCCCTATTCCCTATATAGTGCACTACTTTAGACCAGAGCCCTACTCCCTATATAGTGCACTACTTTAGACCAGAGCCCTATTCCCTATATAGTGCACTACTTTAGACCAGAGCCCTATTCCCTATATAGTGCACTACTTTAGACCAGAGCCCTATATAGTGCACTACTTTAGACCAGAGCCCTATTCCCTATATAGTGCACTACTTTAGACCAGAGCCCTATATAGTGCACTACTTTAGACCAGAGCCCTATATAGTGCACTACTTTAGACCAGAGCCCTATATAGTGCACTACTTTAGACCAGAGCCAATAGGGTGCCATTTGGGATGCACATTATGAACATCAGGGCAGAAATGTAAGCCATCCCAAAGCCGCTGACAGAGACGGGAAAAGCCCTCTTACTGAGACGACCCAGTGACTCAATGAATTGGAAAAATAAAATAAAAAAGCAAGAGAGAAGTAAATAAAGTGTTACATCACGCTGTTCAAAAACCAACAGACAGACACAAAAAGACATTCTCTCTTCTGGTTGGCTGACAGAACATTCTACTGGTGAGAAGGAACAAGTGAACAACCATTATCCACATTTAGAAAACAAAGAGAAGGGAATGGCTGGTAGGTCAGTTAGGAATCCCTTACTGTAGCTCTAAAAGGGTCTTGGTTAAAAAGAAAGCGAGTTTACAAACAGATTAAAACCCCTTCAGGTCGATGGCTGCGCCCCCCACTGGAAATCTAATTAGCATAATTAGTAATTCAAAACTCCCTGTAAAAATCTGTTTGTATAAAACTAGAGATATCTGCATTAGATGGGTCTCAATCCGCCACATCTGCGTCTGGGGTGAAAGGTGACATAGCTAGAACGGTGTTTGTCAGACCATGAGAGACATTTGTGAGGAGACATCGGTCTCCTCACAAAATCATCTGTAGCATCTACAGACTATTAGAAGTTCTCTGTTTTGCTCTACGACCCCCCCCCCCTACGCATCTTCGGACTTGTTTGAAGTCGGTACAGCCCATCTGCCAACTTGTGTCTGTAGTTTCCAAACCGTTTGGGCTACACGCATTAATATGACCCCTCTGTGGAAAGGAGACGCTAACAAACACGTACATGTCAGTTGTTTTGCTCTAGTACACCCACAGGCCTCACAAGACTCGTCTCAAGGTCCCACGGTACCAGCTGAAAATATTTACGAAAGTACATATGGAGACTGTCTAGTGAGATAAATAAGGGGTGAAAATACATGTAGAATTTGTATTTCTTTTTCTGATCTTACATCTCAGATATAGGACAGACACTTCAGAACAAACTTCCTTCAGATTAGCTTTTTGGGGGGGGGGGGGGGGGGGTTAGACTGTTCCATGTAGTGAATCTGTTATTCAATGCGTTTGTTTGGGCTAATAGCAGTATGGCCCCCACTTTGTTTAGTTTTTTATACATGAAATACATATATTTTTTTACCAAATGTTTGATACTTCAAGGGGTCTTAAAAATCTAAACCAAATAGCAAAATGATCCTTGGTATGACCTTCTTAAAACAACTCCATATAGCTTAGAAGAACCCCCTCTGGCTTAGACTCTTACGGGTTAAATGTTTCTCTAACGGTCCATGTTCATCTAGCTGCCTCCCAGCAGTTAGTGAACCAAGCCGTTATAACTACCCACTTTATGAGGAATCTCTCTCTCTTCTCTCTCTGTGTGTCTGAATGCGCGTGCGTGAATGTCTAGACGACTAGGTCTATAAACTCTGTTTATGGTAAGAGGTGTTGCTACGAGGAATGTGCTTACTAAGCTGTAGGTGTTGCTATGTGAATAGACAAGTCAGCATAGTTTAAATAAAGAATATATATATATATGTAAGTTTCAATCCAACGAACATAAGACAATTACCACAGTGTTTAACACACACATAGGATAGCATAGAGCTGACTATGGCAACTCTAAAATGTGTGTTAAAACCACTTCGGTTTCTGAGGAGAAACATTTTGATCTAGGGCTGGGCAATATATAGATTTCATTTGAATGTATGTTTTTGCTCGATATTTCAAATGCCTGTTTATCAAGAATCACGTTTATTTTTTTATGAGTGTTTATGTCCGCTGGTTCTCATGTCTTCTTGGTCTCGTCTCCTTTGCTCCTTCTGTGCTGTGTGCACCTTCCCATTTACACCAGAGATCTGTATATAGCCCTTGTCCCAAAGGCGGGAAAGCAGATGACACATTGGGCTTATTTTGGACATATTTTGGCGAGAGTGAAACCTTTCACTTAGTCTCTTCCTCTCTGCGTACACACACACCAGGCCCATCCCCCTGCCACTCACACAACAAAGATCACTTATTCCTCTGACAAGAGGTTTCAACTAGCTATTTGCATTTGAGGTCTGGTTCAACAAGAACAGGTCATATGAACACCATAATTTAGAAGAAGTTAAAAAGTGTATCGTTAGAAAAATATAATTGCTCGCAGAGCAGACGCAACTAAAAAGGGAGTATCAATTAATATTAATTCTGGAAAATGTGTGTGGCATTGTGCTACCACGTACCGATAGCAGCATTTTAGCCAAAGACTGTTATACCAGCTGTCTAAGTCTGTTTTATAAATGTGCAATCAGCCAAAAACACAACTATATAAAAGGAATTGTCAACTTGCTATCATTCTGAAAAACAAGCTAGGCTGAGCATGCTGTTCAGTTGGAGACAGACAGAAGTGTTCATAACAATTCAACTGTTCAACCATGTATGCTAGCAAATAGATCCACGTTGGCTAAACTTGAAATATAAATACTCCTACAGTGGGTTCGGAAAGTGTTCAGACCCCTTAACTTATTCCACATTGTTACTTTACAGCCTTATTCTAAAATAGATTAAATAGTTTTCCCTCACTCATTAATCTACACACAATACCCCATAATGACATCACAATACCCCATATTGACATCACAATACCTCATAATTACAAAGTAAAAACAGGTTGTTGTTTTCTTTGCACATTTATTAAAATGTAAAAGTAGAAATATCACATTTACATAAGTATTCAGACTCTTTACTCAGTACTTTGCTTTAGGACATTTGGCAACGATTACAGCCTCGAGTCTTCTTGGGTACATGCTTGGCACACCTGTATCTGGGGAGTTTCTCCCATTCTTCTCTGCAGATCCTCTCAAGCTCTGTCAGGTTGGACGGGGAGCGTCACTGCACAGCTATTTTCAGGTCTCTCCAGAGATGTTCGATTGGGTTCAAGTGCGGGCTCTGGCTGGGCCACTCAAGGACATAGAGACTTGTCCCGAAGCCAATCCTGTGTTGTCTTGGCTGTGCTTAGGGTCGTTGTCCTGTTTGAAGGTGAACCTTCGCCCCAGTAAGAGGTCCTGAGCAGGTTTTCATCTAGGATCTCTCTGCACTTTGCACCGTTCATCTTTCCCTCGATCCTGACTAGTCTCCCAGTCCCTGCCAATGAAAAACATCCCCACAGCATGATGCTGCCACCACCATGCTTCACCGTAGGGATGGTGCCAGGTTTCCTCCAGCCGTGATGCTTGGCATTCAGGCCGAATAGTTCAATCTTGGTTTCATCAGACCAGAGAATCTTGTTTCTCATGGTCATAGAGTCCTTTAGGTGCCTTTTGGTAAACTCCTAGCAGGCTGTCATGTGCCTTTAACTGAGGAGTGGCTTCCGTCTGGCCACTCTACCATAAAGGCCTGATTGGTGGAGTGCTGCAGAGATGGTATTTTGATGATCAATGGAAACAGGATGCACCTGAGCTTAATTTCCAGTCTCATAGCAAAGGGTATGAATACTTATGTAAATAAGGTATCTGTTATTTATTTTTAATACATTAGCAAAACTATTTTGATAAAATAATTAAATAATTAGTGGGTGTTATGGTTGTTGAAGGCTTATATACTGCCTAGGTATAATTTTACAAGCCCTGAATTCGTTAGATTATTCCTGACTGTTAGAAAAACAATATGTATATGACCTTTAAATTGTACAAAGCTTATTTAGAGATTATTTGATTTTTTTAATTAGATCTTGTAAATCGCCTATAAGTTTAGAAGAAAAAAATTAAGATGGGATTTTTTTAGGCCATATCGCCCTACTTTGAACCCTCCATGTTGTCCCCAGAGGTCAGGCCTCATCCGGTTAGTTTCACTACACTCAATTGAATTAGAGAGGAAATGGTCCATCATCTTAATGGAGGAGCTAGTACACAAGGGAAGTGTAGTGCTCCAGTAAAGGGGGGGGGGGGGGGACGGACTAGGGACTGTGGGTAACTTCTATCAGTCATCTACATACCTTTGAACTCAAGATAGTTAAACAAAGATCAACAGACACATTTTACACTTGATAGATGCCACCACAGCTGCCACCAAAAAAGCTACAAATAAAATACTTTGTCATGTGTACCAAATACAATAGAGGAAGTGTACTTGACTCCCTATATCCCATTATCGCTAGAGACTATACTCCTTGTGCTAGGCATTAGTTAGCCAAGCAGTGGGTGTTCCCCAAATAGGCCCCCTGTTCCCTCTATCAGGTCCGGAGTCTGCTGCTTTTCTGTTCTACCTGATCATTATATTGCACCCACCTGGTGTCGCAGGTCTAAAATCAGTCCCTGATTCAGGTGTGGGAACAATGCAGAGAGGGGGAAAAATGCAGTGGAACTTGCTTTGGAGGTCAAGAGTTGAGTTTAAGGGCCCAATATAGTGCACTACTTTTGACCAGAGCCCTATAGGCCCTGGTCAAAAGTAGTGCACTATAAAGGGAATAGGGTCCCATTAGGGCAGAACTCAGTGCTCTCCTCCTCCACTCTCCAGTGGATGAATCACATCAGAATCATTCAGCTAGACTGAGGCTGCTAGAGGTCACTGCTCAGTTAGCAGGCTAACAAGGGGACACAGACAGACAATGTGACCACAGGAAACACTCTGTGTGCCTGGAGACACACTGCCAAGACCATCTACTAGATTAACTATGAAATCATTAACATTACAGAGTTCATATGGAGACACTGCCAAGACCATCTACTAGACTACCTCATTAACATCAGAGTTCATACGGACACACGTTTTTTTTTTTTAACAAAAAACAAAAAACATTTAAACAAATGACTTATGAGACAGTGATTTCTAGACAAAATGGCGGACATAGATACTTCCGTTGCTTGATTTGATTAATAACTGATCTAAAAGCAATCTTTATACTATTGAGACCTAGTCATTCAGTATATCCAAATAGCCTGGAGGTTCGACCTACTGACTTCACTCTATTCACATGTATGTGTACAGACAGTATGACCAATTCCAGTGCTTTACGTAAACAACCACTTCCTCTTCCTAGTAGGCCTGGCCTATACATAACCATCAGATAAGATGACTGCCGTCTACTACAGGACGAGAGAAATACTGCCGTTGTCTGGTTCATATCCATTGACGTAGGCCTATGTTCAAATCCTATGTTCAATAATTTACCCTACATTATATGACCGACATCCGTGGTGTGTTCACTAGGAAGCAAAAACAGGGAGGGGACTTACGTGAATCTGTCCAATAAAAAACAGTAGCAAAACTTTTTCAGTTTGCACTGGTTTGCTAAGGTTTGGACTAATGATTACACCCCAGATAACAAGACAAATACTGTTGTCTAGGCCTGACCTAATACTCTGATTCAAATCCCAGGCAAGGCCCCACCCCCACATTTCTATCTCTGCATTACAGCAAGGAGAGAGCTACATGTGCTGGGGGGGCCACACAGGTCACAGTCTGGAGGGAGACAGACCTGCATGTGCTGGGGGGACCACACAGGTCACAGTCTGGAGGGAGACAGACCTGCATGTGCTGGGGGGGCCACACAGGTCACAGTCTGGAGGGAGACAGACCTGCATGTGCTGGGGGGGCCACACAGGTCACAGTCTGGAGGGAGACAGAGCTGCATGTGCTGGGGGGGCCACACAAGTCACAGTCTGGAGGGAGACAGAGCTGTATGTGCTGGGGGCCACACAGGTCAGTCTGGAGGGAGACAGAGCTGCATGTGCTGGGGGGGCCACACAGGTCACAGTCTGGAGGGAGACAGAGCTGTATGTGCTGGGGGGCCACACAGGTCACAGTCTGGAGGGAGACAGAGCTGCATGTGCTGGGGGGCCAGACAGGTCACAGTCTGGAGGGAGACAGAGCTGCATGTGCTGAGGGGCCACACAGGTCAGTCTGGAGGGCTGCTGTGAGGGAGTCTAATGTACTGGTCCATCTTCACCAGTTGAACCATTATGAATCGCCCGAACCCTCGATCATGACTCTCCATTCCATTACACAAGAATAATTGGACGAAGGCGTCTTCTGTACGGGGGGAGTTTTGTTAAGACGCTCACTTGCGTTTCGGTTTAGGGAAGAATAAGGATCTTATCTTTCAATAAAAACACAGTTATAGGGTCAGGCTTCCCACACGGCAGTATTTCCATGTTACAGCGCTTGTTTACAGAAAACAGATGGAGGACAGAGTGGACTACCTGTGTTAATTAGCCATCTGTGTCTCCGAACACCTGTGTTTAAACGGAGGACAGAATGGACTACCTGTGTTAATTAACCATCTGTGTCTCCAAACACCTGTGTGTAAAATGGAAAAAGAGACGCGGAAATACAAACCTGTTATCACTGAAAAATACTGTTGGCTACAACTGTGTTAAAAGCAGTTATAACAGTGGTAAGTGGTATTTTGGATATGTGAAATTATTTTGACGTGATATTAAAAGTAGAGGGATTTCTGTTGTTTCAAAAACAGTATCGCAATTGAGAATCGATTCACGTTTAGTGGGAGTATTTGGCTGTTTTGCCTCCCAGAGCCAATTCACCTGTAAACAGAACTCTGTCAGGTCCTTGGACTATATGGAGTAAAGCTGGCCTCTTATTGGTCTAGGGAAGCCCCCGAATCACACGCTCATGTTCTCATACGTATCGTCTTGTCTTGTCTTTGTATGCTTGATGATATGTTTAAATGTACACAAAGCCGCAAACTAAATTTCCACGTATGGGAAAATAAATCACTACCTATCTTAGTATGTAACTGGTAAAGCAGTTAATACAATGAACCTACTACCTCTACCCAGCTTCCAATTAACCTACTACCTCTACCCAGCTTCCAATGAACCTACTACCTCTACCCAGCTTCCAATGAACCTACTACCTCTACCCAGCTTCCAATGAACCTACTACCTCTACCCAGCTTCCAATGAACCTACTACCTCTACCCAGCTTCCAATGAACCTACTACCTCTACCCAGCTTCCAATGAACCTACTACCTCTACCCAGCTTCCAATGAACCTACTACCTCTACCCAGCTTCCAATGAACCTACTACCTCTACCCAGCTTCCAATGAACCTACTACCTCTACCCAGCTTCCAATGAACCTACTACCTCTACCCAGCTTCCAATGAACCTACTACCTCTACCCAGCTTCCAATTAACCTACTACCTCTACCCAGCTTCCAATTAACCTACTACCTCTACCCAGCTTCCAATGAACCTACTACCTCTACCCAGCTTCCAATGAACCTACTACCTCTACCCAGCTTCCAATGAACCTACTACCTCTACCCAGCTTCCAATGAACCTACTACCTCTACCCAGCTTCCAATGAACCTACTACCTCTACCCAGCTTCCAATGAACCTACTACCTCTACCCAGCTTCCAATGAACCTACTACCTCTACCCAGCTTCCAATTAACCTACTACCTCTACCCAGCTTCCAATTAACCTACTACCTCTACCCAGCTTCCAATTAACCTACTATCTCAAGGCCATCAGACTGTTAAACAGCCACCACTAACATTTAGCGGCCGCTGCCAACATACTGACTCAACTCCAGCCACTTTAAAAATGGGAATTGATGGAAATTATGTAAAAATGTACCACTAGCCACTTTAAGCAATGCCACTTAATACAATGTTTACATACCCTACATTACCCATCTCATATGTATATATACTATACTCTATATCATCTACTGCATCTTGCCATCTTTATGCAATACATGTACCACTAGCCACTTTAAACTATGCCACTTTATGTTTACATACCCTACAGTACTCATCTCATATGTATATACCGTACTCTATACCATCTACTGCATCTGCCATGCCGTTCTGTACCACCACTCATCCATATATCTTTATGTACATATTCTTTATCCCTTACACTTGTGTGTGTGTGTAAGGTAGTAGTGTGGAATTGTTAGGTTAGATTACTGTTGGTTATTACTGCATTGTCGGAACTAGAAGCACAAGCATTTCGCTACACTCGCATTAACATCTGCTAACCATGTGTATGTGACTAATAAAATTTGATTTGATTTGATTTGATTACCTCTACCCAGCTTCCAATGAACCTACTACCTCTACCCAGCTTCCAATGAACCTACTACCTCTACCCAGCTTCCAATGAACCTACTACCTCTACCCAGCTTCCAATTAACCTACTACCTCTACCCAGCTTCCAATGAACCTACTACCTCTACCCAGCTTCCAATGAACTGTAAACAACACATGTTGGATTAAACGTTTACATCATCAGATGGGTCTGTTAGAGGATTCCCCCTACTCCCCAAAGAATGGTAGGTCCTTTTCTTATTACAGTAGTAGTTTCATTTGTTCTTCACACATCTCACACACACACACACACACAGTGTGTGTATACAAACTGGATCATTGTGAAAACGTCAATACTTATGATTAGTAGTTGGTTGAAAAACTTTAAACTTCAAAAGTTGCCTACACATCAGTTGGACAAAGTCCAAACTTATTAATAATAATCGTAGCCATTTTTTTTTTTTTACTAATAATGTGAAACAGTTTAAAAGCCGTTAAAAAAACAGTCCTGTGGGTTTCTGGGTATGTCTGTTCTCTCCAGGGTGTTCAGTGGGACAGCCAACTTCCAGGCTCGTTACAACATACAGAAACATTTGCCTCTAGGTCACACACGCTTCCCCTTCCAAATACTATAAGTGTATTATCGTAAATGGCAACCAACACCTGCAGTAAAACAACGACCAAATAAATGTAACTGGTGTTTTTAAAATCTCCTAAACTCGTCCCAACGCTCGCCAACATTCAATCTCTGTATCCCCCTCCTCCTTCAACCCCCTCCACGTTTCTTTTTTTCTTGTGTGTTGTATTCAACTACTCACCCGCCAGTCTGATGACTGTACAGTTCCAAAGTAACCGCTACAAACTACTTCAATCCTCACGAAGGATGACCCCGTCGAATAAACCCCGGTGTCCTGGGCCAAATCCAAGAAACCAGAGGCTTGAAACAATAATCAGTCAGACACTGTATCCTTTAGCTGCCTGCTACACAGGCAAACGACCACTTGCCTCAACAAAAGACGGCCCTGCCTGGTCTCACTTTTGCTCATGTAATCACGTAATAATCGCCGAGGCAGCCTTTCCCGAAAACACACGGTTGCCTCCGTTTCCCCCCTTTTTTTTCTCTCGCGGTGGTGTAGCTCCTTGATATCTTGCGTATGAACAAAAAAAAAGTAGCTTGTTTTGTATTGAGTGCTCCGGCTCCGGGTCCTGATATCCAGGATATCAGTGAGTTCGCCGTTCGTTCACAGACTCAGACTTTTCCACACACGCTCTCCCCCCCCTCCTCCTCCTCCTCGCTCCCCCTTTCATATGCACACATTACACGTTCCGTCTCTCCGTAGGCTGTAGCACTCTTCAGCTGTTCAACAGACGCATCCACATGGCTGACCTAGTCTTTATTTAACCAGACACTAGTTTAGGAGCACCCCCCCCCTCAACACTAAAACACCGAGCAAAACAAAAACATGAGCTGGATTCTAATGATCGACGGTCGAGTCGGGACAAAGGAGAGACGAGGAACGAAAACGGGGACGGTAGATTGGTGATTTTTTGATAGTAACCCGTTGGGGATTATGGTGTTATAGAAGGAAGAACAACAACAACAAAAAAACAACGGCAAAACAAAATGTACCGCACAACCACCAGTATGTGATGTATCACTACCGAGCAAGATCAAACGTTCACTTACATGGCAATGATAGTGACGAGCCTCTCGCTGCTACACACAGCAGCACACCAATAAATCCCCAGCCTTCACATGACGGCCCTGCTTAATGAATACGAAAAGACTGAATACAATAAACTATTGTTATTGAAACCATATACTGATTTGAAATACATCTGCCATCCACTCACAGCCTACGTGTTTACTGTTAAGATGTGTTATAATTGAACGTGGTGGGGGACATGAAGTAGGGGATTTACAATATTGGTGTTTGAGTAATGATCAGCGTTATAAAAAACCATGGAGATGACGGAGGTGATGTAAAATACACGGAAGGTAACGTTAGGATCCTGTGCTCTGTGTGTGCGGCTCTCTGGCTTAATGCCTATTCTCTCTCTCATTTGCATTTGTAGATAACACATTAATTAGACTCTCCAGCCCGTTCCGAGTGGCAGAGGCAAGACAGACAGACATTTTTCTAAAATGTTGAGTTGCCATCGACAAAAGTCCAACAGTAATGTTCGGCTGTCAAGGCCATTTGGTTTGATTTAATACAGTAATTAATCAAGTAGATGTGTTCCTCTGCCTGTCTTTCAAGGGACACAATGTTTTGCTTTTATGTCGTTTAAAAACAAATGTAAAATCATAAATAAATCCTGTTTGTCATCACAATCTAAAGGGGAAAACACATTGCACCCCCCCGTTGGGGTACATCTGACGCCAACATCTTCTCCCGATTCTATATGCATGTTTACATGTTATGGCCGGCACTCTGCTCAGAGGTGCTAAGTACTCTCGGCCAGGAAACACTACCGGTGTGTCCATACCCTAAATCCTATCATTAAAATGTGAAAATCTCCCCCCAACTCCACCCCAGCCAAATACAAAAACAAAGCTGCACCCTACACAGAGTCAACTTAGACATGCCTTAAAATAGGTCATTTCATTTTCTCAAAAATTAAAATAACCAAAGCAATAACCCACCCCATTGTCCAAAATGGGCACCACAGAGAGGCAGCGCTGCAGATCAATAGATACGGAGTTGTGTGTGGAGGACATTTATTGTGCTACAAAACATGTTGCGTGTCCCCTCCTCTGTAATCCACCAGAGGGCTGTACCCAGCCCAGAGACTAGAGACCCCTCCCCACGGTCCCCAGCCCAGAGACTAGAGACCCCTCCTCTGTAATCCACCAGAGGGCTGTACCCAGCCCAGAGACTAGAGACCCCTCCTCACTGTACCCAGCCCAGAGACTAGAGACCCCTCCCCACTGTACCCAGCCCAGAGACTAGAGACCCCTCCCCACTGTACCCAGCCCAGAGACTAGAGACCCCTCCCCACTGTACCCAGCCCAGAGACTAGAGACCCCTCCCCACTGTGCCCAGCCCAGAGACTAGAGACCCCTCCCCACTGTCCCCAGCCCAGAGACTAGAGACCCCTCCCCACTGTGCCCAGCCCAGAGACTAGAGACCCCTCCCCACTGTCCCCAGCCCAGAGACTAGAGACCCCTCCCCACTGTACCCAGCCCAGAGACTAGAGACCCCTCCCCACGTGTACCCCAGCCCAGAGACTAGAGACCCCTCCCCACGGCCCCAGCCCAGAGACTAGAGACCCCTCCCCACGGACCCCAGCCCAGAGACTAGAGACCCCTCCCCACGGTCCCCAGCCCAGAGACTAGAGACCCCTCCCCACGGTCCCCAGCCCAGAGACTAGAGACCCCTCCCCACTGTACCCAGCCCAGAGACTAGAGACCCCTCCCCACTGTGCCCAGCCCAGAGACTAGAGACCCCTCCCCACGGTCCCCAGCCCAGAGACTAGAGACCCCTCCCCACTGTGCCCAGCCCAGAGACTAGAGACCCCTCCCCACTGTACCCAGCCCAGAGACTAGAGACCCCTCCTCACTGTAATCCCAGCCCAGAGACTAGAGACCCCTCCCCACGGTCCCCAGCCCAGAGACTAGAGACCCCTCCCCACTGTGCCCAGCCCAGAGACTAGAGACCCCTCCCCACTGTACCCAGCCCAGAGACTAGAGACCCCTCCCCACTGTACCCAGCCCAGAGACTAGAGACCCCTCCCCACTGTGCCCAGCCCAGAGACTAGAGACCCCTCCCCACGGTCCCCAGCCCAGAGACTAGAGACCCCTCCCCACTGTTCCCAGCCCAGAGACTAGAGACCCCTCCCCACGGTTCCCAGCCCAGAGACTAGAGACCCCTCCCCACTGTCCCCAGCCCAGAGACTAGAGACCCCTCCCCACGGTTCCCAGCCCAGAGACTAGAGACCCCTCCCCACGGGCCCCAGCCCAGAGACTCCTCGTCTGTAATCCACCAGAGGGCTGGTAAACTGTCCCCAGCCCAGAGACTAGAGACCCCTCCCCACGGTTCCCAGCCCAGAGACTAGAGACCCCTCCCCACGGTTCCCAGCCCAGAGACTAGAGACGCCTCCCCACGGTTCCCAGCCCAGAGACTAGAGACCCCTCCCCACGGTTCCCAGCCCAGAGACTAGAGACCCCTCCCCACTGTCCCCAGCCCAGAGACTAGAGACCCCTCCTCTGTAATCCACCAGAGGGCTGGTAAACTGTTCCCAGCCCAGAGACTAGAGACCCCTCCTCTGTAATCCACCAGAGGGCTGGTAAACTGTTCCCAGCCCAGAGACTAGAGACCCCTCCTCTGTAATCCACCAGAGGGCTGGTAAACTGTTCCCAGCCCAGAGACTAGAGACCCCTCCTCTGTAATCCACCAGAGGGCTGGTAAACTGTTCCCAGCCCAGAGACTAGAGACCCCTCCTCTGTAATCCACCAGAGGGCTGGTAAACTGCCTCCAGCCCAGAGACTAGAGACCCCTCGTCTGTAATCCACCAGAGGGCTGGTAAACTGTTCCCAGCCCAGAGTCTAGAGACCCCTCCTCTGTAATCCACCAGAGGGCTGGTAAACTGCCCCCAGCCCAGAGACTAGAGACCCCTCGTCTGTAATCCACCAGAGGGCTGGTAAACTGTTCCCAGCCCAGAGTCTAGAGACCCCTCCTCTGTAATCCACCAGAGGGCTGGTAAACTGCCCCCAGCCCAGAGACTAGAGACCCCTCGTCTGTAATCCACCAGAGGGCTGGTAAACTGTTCCCAGCCCAGAGTCTAGAGACCCCTCCTCTGTAATCCACCAGAGGGCTGGTAAACTGTTCCCAGCCCAGAGACTAGAGACCCCTCCTCTGTAATCCACCAGAGGGCTGGTAAACTGTGCCCAGCCCAGAGACTAGAGACCCCTCCTCTGTAATCCACCAGAGGGCTGGTAAACTGTTCCCAGCCCAGTCTAAAGAACCCTCCCTTGTGATCTACACACAGTCCCTCTCTTTCAGACATACTCCCACTGCGTGACATGCATGGTTGACTCCCCTATCGAGATTACATTTCAAAGCACAATTCAGAAATAGAGCAGAAACCAAACCTATAGCCTCCATCTATACAAACACAATGAACAGATGCATTCAACCAAGCAATAGCCCATCTCACCATTTAAGTGAGAAACCGTAAAAAGCTGGCATGTTTCAGTTTACAACATTAGCCGTTTGTGTGACCTGAAACAGCATTGACAGAGTGAGGGTAAACACTGCTGAGAGTCCCCTGGCTGCTGTTCTACCAGGGGTGTATTCATTAGGGCAGACCGTAGCAAAAACGTGAACAACTTCAGGTAGTCCTTGCTGTTTCAGTTCAGTTGTATTTTGTTTGGTGCCTAATTAACAAGGGCTTGGCTCTCTCACTACCTTATGCTACCACCTCCCTCTCCACCCCCCCCAGCTCCCCCCCCACCTCCCTCTCCACCCCCCCCACCTCCCTCTCCACCCCCCCACCTCCCTCTCCAGCAGCCCATCACAATGCCTTCTCCCTGAGCAGTGAGTAGATGGCTGGGCTACACTGCATCTGAATCAGTGTCTCGTCCCCCGTGTGAACAAAACAGGTTACTTTGTGTACCATTGTTCTGAATTCAGTGGATGTGAATATCAACATGATTGTGCTTTTACACACAAAAGAGAAATTCTACATTATATATGATGTGTTATATTTCCATGTGAAATTCAGGGGGGGGGGAAGAAATCCCTTATAGAAGCAAGTTAAAACACACAAGCAGTAAGGAACAACAAAAAGACTCATATACCAACTGCCGTTTTTCAATATTACATATAAATCCTTCAGACACAAATGGACATTAAGTGTAGCCACATAAAAGCCAGCAACGGTGTCACAGACAGAATTCAACAGACGTGTGTGTGTGTGTGTGTGTGTGTGTGTGTGTGTGTGTGTGTGGTAATGACAAAGACCAGTCATTTTATTCCCTGTGTGTCAGCCATCAACATTCTGTATCTGTACTCTCTCATTCTCATTAAAACATTATGACATAACAAACAGCAGAGCTGCTGATGCACCAAAATGTTTTAAACTAGAGAAAAAACTAGCTGTCCTAAAGGAGACGCTTGAGAGAGAGGGGGGGTGGAGGAGAGAGAGAGAGGGGGGTGGAGAGAGAGAGAGGGGGGTGGAGAGAGAGAGAGGGGGGTGGAGAGAGAGAGAGAGGGGGGTGGAGAGAGAGAGAGAGGGGGGTGGAGAGAGAGAGAGGGGGGTGGAGAGAGAGAGAGGGGGGGTGGAGAGAGAGAGAGGGAGAGAGAGAGGGGGGAGGAGAGGGGGGGTGGTGGAGGGAGAGAGAGGGGGTGGAGGGAGAGAGAGAGGGGGTGGAGGGAGAGAAGAGGGGGTGGAGGGAGAGAGAGGGTGGAGGGAGAGAGAGAGGGTGGAGGGAGAGAGAGGGGGTGGAGGGAGAGAGAGGGGGTGGAGGGAGAGAGAGAGTGGGGGAGTGGAGAGAGAGAGAGAGGGGGGGTGGAGGGAGAGAGAGAGAGGGGGTGGAGGGAGAGAGAGAGAGGGGGTGGAGGGAGAGAGAGAGAGGGGGAGTGGAGAGAGAGAGAGAGAGGGGGGATGGAGAGAGAGAGGGGGGGTGGAGAGAGAGAGGGGGGGTGGAGAGAGAGAGGGGGGTGGAGAGAGAGAGGGGGGGTGGAGAGAGAGAGGGGGGTGGAGGGAGAGAGGGGGGTGGAGGGAGAGAGGGGGGTGGAGGGAGAGAGGGGAAGGAGAGAGGGTGAAGTGGAGAGGGAGAGAGGGTGAAGTGGAGAGGGAGAGAGGCCAAGAGAGAGAGGGGACGTGGAGAGGGAGAGAGGCCAAGAGAGAGAGGGGACGTGGAGGGACAGAGTGAGAGGGGAAGGAGAGAGAGAGAGAGAGAGGAAGGAGAGAGAGAGTGGGTGAAGTGGTGGGAGAGAGAAAGTGCTGCTTGGCAATACAAATAAGTCAGCTATAGCTTAAACAGAAAATGTGACATGGATGAGTCTAGTCTGACTGCCTGTTCCTTGCCTGACGACTCACACTAAATCCTTCCCCTGCACTGTCGTTCACTACATACGTCAGTATGGATCTGCCATCATTCAATGTTGTTTAGGTGATGTTGTTTGTGGTGACAAAAAGTCATCAGCGATTGGGTCGTCTCTAACCAATCACAGTATCAAAGCCAATTACGTACTTTTAAACGCTGCTTCACAACCACGTGTGTTCTGGCCCAACCCGTTGGTTTCTGGGACTAATCAGACGGCCCGAATCTGTTTGCATTCGGTGAACGGTCAGGCAGTCAGATCCAGACTCCTCGAGGAGACAAAACAAATGTCCGTGGGCGTAGCGTTTCGGCTGGAGCTAGGAGTCTGGGTAGCCTGGCAACCCTATACGCTATTATAGTGCACTACTCTTGACCAGAGACCTTGGGGCCCTGGTCAAAAGTAGTACACTATGTAGGGAATAGGGGGCAATATGAAACAGACCGAGACTTGGCAGTGAAGGCTCAGAGGCCCTGGCATTCTAAGCACTGAGATCTAATAACTCCATTTAATCCATTCACCAGGGATGAGCAGACAAGTTGAAGAGGAAAGGGATATTGAGAGAAAGAGCAAGAGAAAACAGCTTTGTTAGGAGGGAGGGAGGGAGGGAGGGAGGGAGGGAAGAGGTGGGAGGGAAGAGGTGGGAGAGAAGAGGTGGGAGAGAAGAGAGGGGAGAGAAGAGGTGGGAGAGAAGAGAGGGGAGAGAAGAGAGGGGAGAGAAGAGGTGGGAGAGAAGAGAGGGGAGAGAAGAGGTGGGAGAGAAGAGGTGGGAGAGAAGAGTTGGGAGAGAAGAGGTGGGAGAGAAGAGAGGGGAGAGAAGAGAGGGGAGAGAAGAGAGGGGAGAGAAGAGAGGGGAGGGACATCAGAGGCTTTATTTTCCTCCAACACATGACTCAATCTTAACAAAGTAACATTTTAAAACTTTTTGGGCGAACTGACTGATTTCACACAGAAATTGTCTGAAAGCAATTCTAAGAAACTGTATATATTTTTCTATGCTTCCCGTTCTTACGTTTTGTTTTTGGATCTTTTACTTTCGGTTTGGTTTTGGAAAATATATTTCACAGCCGGTTTAGATGGTACAATGATTCTCTGTACTATACTTGCTTGTTTTGTCATAAACTGAAATTAGGTGAACTGTTACAATTGTAGCAACCAGGAAATGGAGGAGTGATTTCTGCACTGTGCATCTTTAACTTGACAAGTAGGTACAACGTTATAATACAGTCATTCTAACTCCCAAATGGCCCCTACTCCCTAAATAGTGCACTACTTTAGACCAGGGCCCTATTCCCTAAATAGTGCACTACTTTAGACCAGAGCCCTACTCCCTATATAGTGCACTACTTTAGACCAGAGCCCTATTCCCTATATAGTGCACTACTGTAGACCAGAGCCCTACTCCCTATATAGTGCACTACTTTAGACCAGGGCCCTATTCCCTAAATAGTGCACTACTTTAGACCAGAGCCCTACTCCCTATATAGTGCACTACTTTAGACCAGAGCCCTACTCCCTATATAGTGCACTACTTTAGACCAGAGCCCTACTCCCTATATAGTGCACTACTTTAGACCAGAGCCCTATTCCCTATATAGTGCACTACTTTAGACCAGAGCCCTATTCCCTATGTGTGTATTGTTTTGTATTGCTTCCTGGATTATGTGTGTATTGTTTTGTATTGCTTCCTGGATTATGTGTGTATTGTTTTGTATTGCTTCCTGGATTATGTGTGTATTGTTTTGTATTGCTTCCTGGATTATGTGTGTATTGTTTTGTATTGCTTCCTGGATTATGTGTGTATTGTTTTGTATTGCTTCCTGGATTATGTGTGTATTGTTTTGTATTGCTTCCTGGATTATGTGTGTATTGTTTTGTATTGCTAGATATTACTGCACTGTTGGAGCTGGAAACATAAGCATTTAGCTGCATCTGCGATAACATCTGCACATCTGTGTACGCAACAAATAAACGTTTATTTAATTTGACGTACAGCGTCTCTGCTGTAAGTCCTTCCTGCCCTTTTAGCCTTCGTGGTGTCTTTGAGGAGCTACTTTACACGTTTACAAATCCAGATGGGAGGGGAGAGGAAGAGACAGGGAAGAGTCCTACCAGACTAGTTACAACATAGACGGGTCCAAAAGGACCAGGGTCCAAAAGGACCAGTCTCTGTTGTAACACAAACATCTCCGTTTATTTCATTTACAATGAAGCCATTCAAGAGAAATAAAGTACTTTCAGATAAAATAATTGGATAAATGTGGGTTAGCTGGGTTGTGAAAGCTTGTGGAAATCAAGTGAGATTTACAGAAAGGATCTCATTTCCAATTCAAAATGGTGGTCGTCCGTCAACATGAATTGAACAGGAGTTACCAGAACAATAGCTCAACAGCAGAATAAAATGCTAGGAGACCTCTATACACACGGTGGTAGCAAACGACTGCTTGAACGACAGAAGGTGACAAAAGCACCGCTGAAAATCAATCTAGGCTTTAAAACAATCCCCACTAGACAAAGACTGAAACGATCCCCATTCACACACACTAATTACTGTGGTTTCAAACCAAGCATTTTATAGTGGGATCATTATGAGGTTAGAAAAACCTCACTGGGAAGCTATTCCACGGAACAATATATTATACTTCAGCCAATCAGTGGAAAAGGGCTCAGGCTCGATGAGCTGAAATAGTTTTTTAGTTTTTTAATCTCAAATGGCACCCTATTCCCTATTTGGTGCACTACTTTTGACCACAGTTTTGGTCTAAAGTAGTGCACTATATAGGGAATAGGGTGTCATTTGACACACACACATATAGCTATCTTGTTTACTTTGCCATTCACAGTCACATTTGGCAAGCTCACTCACAGTACAACTCTGAACCAAAACCCAAGACACGTATTCATGTTGTTTATTCATGTCCCAGCCAAGCCACACAAACTAACGCAGGAGATCTCCCTTCCCAACACAGCAGCCATTCTGGGAAAACTGTTGAGTGTGAAGCGCAGTAGATAAGTAAAAATATATATATATTTCCAACTGGTTAGAAGAGAAGCTACCTGGGTAAACACATTGATCAAGTGGATGTAGGGAAATATGAACCAGTGCATGTTTTTTAATCCACCGCAATGAAAGAAAAAGCCATTGCTCATAGGTTAAAGGACAACCATTAACACCACTGTTGTACTCACCTAGCTATTGATACATATGGTTGTTCTGTTGTACTCACCTAGCTACTGATACATATGGTTGTTCTGTTGTACTCACCTAGCTACTGATACATATGGTTGTTCTGTTGTACTCACCTAGCTACTGATACATATGGTTGTTCTGTTGTACTCACCTAGCTATTGATACATATGGTTGTTCTGTTGTACTCACCTAGCTATTGATACATATGGTTGTTCTGTTGTACTCACCTAGCTATTGATACATATGGTTGTTCTGTTGTACTCACCTAGCTATTGATACATATGGTTGTTCTGTTGTACTCACCTAGCTATTGATACATATGGTTGTTCTGTTGTACTCACCTAGCTATTGATACATATGGTTGTTCTGTTGTACTCACCTAGCTACTGATACATATGGTTGTTCTGTTGTACTCACCTAGCTACTGATACATATGGTTGTTCAGAGCAGCAATACAGAAACACACTCTGAGGAATGGGACTGTTGGTCACCTTTAGGAGAGTGGGACTGTTGGTCACCTTTAGGAGAGTGGGACTGTTGGTCACCTTTATGAGAGTGGGACTGTTGGTCACTAAGGGGACTGGGACTGTTCGTCACTAAGGGGACTGGGACTGTTGGTCACTAAGGGGACTGGGACTGTTGGTCACCTTTAGGAGAGTGGGACTGTTGGTCACCTTTAGGAGAGTGGGACTGTTGGTCACCTTTAGGAGAGTGGGACTGTTGGTCACCTTTAGGAGAGTGGGACTGTTGGTCACCTTTAGGAGAGTGGGACTGTTGGTCACTAAGGGGACTGGGACTGTTGGTCACTAAGGGGACTGGGACTGTTGGTCACTAAGGGGACTGGGACTGTTGGTCACTAAGGGGACTGGGACTGTTGGTCACCTTTAGGAGAGTGGGACTGTTGGTCACTAAGGGGACTGGGACTGTTGGTCACTAAGGGGACTGGGACTGTTGGTCACTAAGGGGACTGGGACTGTTGGTCACTAAGGGGACTGGGACTGTTGGTCACTAAGGGGACTGGGACTGTTGGTCACTAAGGGGACTGGGACTGTTAGTCACCTTAAGGGGACTGGGACTGTTGGTCACCTAAGGGGACTGGGACTGTTGGTCACCTAAGGGGACTGGGACTGTTGGTCACCTAAGGGGACTGGGACTGTTGGTCACTAAGGGGACTGGGACTGTTGGTCACTAAGGGGACTGGGACTGTTGGTCACTAAGGGGACTGGGACTGTTGGTCACTAAGGGGACTGGGACTGTTGGTCACCTTTAGGAGAGTGGGACTGTTGGTCACCTTTAGGAGAGTGGGACTGTTGGTCACCTTTAGGAGAGTGGGACTGTTGGTCACCTTTAGGAGAGTGGGACTGTTGGTCACCTTTAGGAGAGTGGGACTGTTGGTCACTAAGGGGACTGGGACTGTTGGTCACTAAGGGGACTGGGACTGTTGGTCACTAAGGGGACTGGGACTGTTGGTCACCTTAAGGGGACTGGGACTGTTGGTCACTAAGGGGACTGGGACTGTTGGTCACTAAGGGGACTGGGACTGTTGGTCACTAAGGGGACTGGGACTGTTGGTCACTAAGGGGACTGGGACTGTTGGTCACTAAGGGGACTGGGACTGTTGGTCACTAAGGGGACTGGGACTGTTGGTCACTAAGGGGACTGGGACTGTTGGTCACTAAGGGGACTGGGACTGTTAGTCACTAAGGGGACTGGGACTGTTGGTCACTAAGGGGACTGGGACTGTTGGTCACTAAGGGGACTGGGACTGTTGGTCACTAAGGGGACTGGGACTGTTCGTCACTAAGGGGACTGGGACTGTTGGTCACTAAGGGGACTGGGACTGTTGGTCACTAAGGGGACTGGGACTGTTGGTCACTAAGGGGACTGGGACTGTTGGTCACTAAGGGGACTGGGACTGTTGGTCACTAAGGGGAC
>NC_092113.1:40891202-40911202 GCF_045679555.1 Salvelinus alpinus | reverse complement strand
TAACAAGCGTTCTATTATAAAGGCTGTCGCGGTAACAAGCGTTCTGTTATAAAGGCTGTCGCGGTAACAAGCGTTCTATTATAAAGGCTGTCGTGGTAACAAGCGTTCTATTATAAAGGCTAGCTATTGTCTTTAAGTCTATAAGACATCTTTGGGTTTCCCATCTCCACAGACAAATGGGCAAATAGTGAGAGGTACAATACTAATAACGGTACTGTGCTAAAGCTGCAACATGTAATGTGTCATTCTTATTGAAAGCAAGTCTAAGAAGTTGTATATCTGTTCTATGTTCTCTATTTCTATGCGTCCCGTGCATAGACGTTTTGTTTTTGCTTTTTTTTTTACTTTCAGTTTTGTACAACAGCTTCAAACAGCTTCAAACAATATTCTTGGTTATGGAAAATATATTTCACAGCAGGTTTAGATGGTACAATGATTCTTTATACTAGACTTGCTTGTTCTGTCACACAAACAAAATATTTTGCAATCAGGAAATGGCAGAGCGATTTCTGCACAGTGCATCTTTACAACAAGAAATAACATGTTTCTGTTTTGTGTTTCTAAAACATGATCAGGTCCATTCCAAAGTAATAAAGAAAGCGTCTGCTTGTCTTCACTGGTGAATAACAACACAGCCGTGGGTCTATGTTGTATTAAAATGAATATTCTTTAAGCGTCCACGTTAAGGCGGCAGATGGGCGTGCACAAACAATTTGTTAGGATGCGTGTGAGCGCACTAACATGCTTGTTTATTAATAGTTACGGCCAATGCATGTTTTATGAGCTTTTGTGGCGTGTCGTTCTGATCTTAGACACAAATCATAGACCCTTGTCTAACAGAGTTGTGACGTGGGTGCAGAGGAGAGATAGACCTGACGCTAAACGTTAGCTAGCTAGCGGGGTGGGGGATGAAGGGATGAGCGGAGGGGTGGAGGATGGAGGGATGAGAGGAGGGATGAGAGGAGGGGTGGGGGATGGAGGCATGGGTGGGGGATGGAGGGATGAGAGGAGGGGTGGGGGATGAGAGGAGGGGTGGGGGATGGAGAGAGGAGCGGAGGGGTGGGGGATGGAGGGAGGAGCGGAGGGGTGGAGGGATGAGAGGGGTGGATGGATGAGAGGAGGGGTGGGGGATGGAGGGATGAGAGGAGGGGTGGGGGATGGAGGGATGAGCGGAGGGGTGGATAGATGAGAGGGTTGGGTGATGGATGGATGAGAGGAGGGGTGGGTGATGGATGGATGAGAGGAGGGGTGGGGGATGGATGGATGAGCGGAGGGGTGGGGGATGGAGGGATGAGCGGAGGGGTGAGAGGAGGGATGGAGGGATGAGAGGGGTGGGGGATGGAGGATGAGAGGGGTGGAGGATGAGAGGGGTGGGGGATGGAGGGATGGGTGGGGGATGGAGGGATGAGAGGAGGGGTGGGGGATGGAGGAGGATGGAGGAGCGGTGGATGGATGGAGGGATGAGGATGGGTGGGGGGTGGAGGAGGATGGAGGAGGGGTGGGGGATGGAGGGATGAGCAGAGGGGTGGATGGATGAGAGGAGGGGTGGGGATGGAGGAATGAGGAATGAGAGGAGGGGTGAGGAGTGGAGGGATGAGAGGAGGGGTGGAGGATGGAGGGATGAGCGGATGGATGAGAGGGGTGGGGATGAAGGGATGAGGAATGAGAGGATGGGTGGGGAATGGAGGCATGAGCGGAGGGGTGGATGGATGAGAGGAGGGGTGGGGATGGAGGGATGAGGAATGAGAGGAGGGGTGAGGAGTGAAGGGATGAGAGGAGGGGTGAGGAGGAGGGATGAGGAGTGGAGGGATGAAAGGAGGGGTGGAGGATGGAGGGATGAAAGGAGGGGTGGAGGATGGAGGGATGGAGGGATGAGAGGAGGGGTGGAGGATGGAGGGATGAGAGGAGGGGGATGAGAGGAGAGGGATGGAGGAGGAGGGATGAAAGGAGGGGAGGAGGGATGAGAAGAGGGGAATACGTGAGCACACAGGGGATACAGAGTCCAGTGAAAGCTAATTACAAAACTCATTAAATAACCGAGCCAGGCTTTGAACAGCTACAACATGGGAACATCCCAAATGGCACCCTATTCCCTATATAGTGCACTACTTTAGACCAGAGCCCTATTCCCTATATAGTGCACTACTTTTGACCAGAGCCCTATTCCCTATATAGTGCACTACTTTTGACCAGAGCCCCATCAAAAGTAGTGCACTAAAATAGGGAATAGGGTGCCATTTATGGCTCAACCCAACACAGTAACACCAACTAGAAGTATCACTACATCACTGTGTTCAGGACTGGTACATCATAGGATGTAGACACACCACTCACACTTTCCTTTAAATGGCTTGAAAGGCGTCTGTCACATCTGAATAATCACATTCTCTCTTATAGACAGGGAGGAGAGGAGGGTGAAGACGGGAAAGAGAGGAGGGTGAAGACGGGAAAGAGAGGAGGGTGAAGACGGGAAAGAGAGGAGGGTGAAGACGGGAAGAGGAGGGTGAAGACGGGGAGGAGGAGGGTGAAGACGGGGAGGAGGAGGGTGAAGACGGGAAAGAGAGGAGGGTGAAGACGGGAAAGAGAGGAGGGTGAAGACGGGAAAGAGAGGAGGGTGAAGACGGGAAAGAGAGGAGGGTGAAGACGGGAAGAGGAGGGTGAAGACGGGGAGGAGGAGGGTGAAGACGGGGAGGAGGAGGGTGAAGACGGGAAAGAGAGGAGGGTGAAGACGGGAAAGAGAGGAGGGTGAAGACGGGAAGAGGAGGGTGAAGACGGGGAGGAGGAGGGTGAAGACGGGGAGGAGGAGGGTGAAGACGGGAAAGAGAGGAGGGTGAAGACGGGAAAGAGAGGAGGGTGAAGACGGGAAAGAGAGGAGGGTGAAGACAGGGAAGAGGAGGGTGAAGACCGGAAAGAGGAGGGTGAAGACGGGGAGGAGGAGGGTGAAGACGGGGAGGAGGAGGGTGAAGACGGGGAGGAGGAGGGTGAAGACGGGAAAGAGAGGAGGGTGAAGACGGGGAGGAGGAGGGTGAAGACGGGGAGGAGGAGGGTGAAGACGGGGAGGAGGAGGGTGAAGACGGGGAGGAGGAGGGTGAAGACGGGGAGGAGGAGGGTGAAGACGGGGAGGAGGAGGGTGTAGACGGGGAGGAGGAGGGTGTAGACGGGGAGGAGGAGGGTGTAGACGGGGGGGAGGAGGGTGTAGACGGGGAGGAGGAGGGTGAAGACGGGGAGGAGGAGGGTGAAGACGGGGAGGAGGAGGGTGAAGACGGGGAGGAGGAAGGTGAAGACGGGGAGGAGGAGGGTGAAGACGGGGAGGAGGAGGGTGAAGACGGGGAGGAGGAGGGTGAAGACGGGGAGGAGGAGGGTGAAGACGGGGAGGAGGAGGGTGAAGACGGGGAGGAGGAGGGTGAAGACGGGGAGGAGGAGGGTGAAGACGGGGAGGAGGAGGGTGAAGACGGGGAGGAGGAGGGTGAAGACGGGGAGGAGGAGGGTGAAGACGGGGAGGAGGAGGGTGAAGACGGGGAGGAGGAGGGTGAAGACAGGGAGGAGGAGGGTGAAGACAGGGGAGGAGGAGGGTGAAGACAGGGGAGGAGGAGGGTGAAGACAGGGGAGGAGGAGGGTGAAGACAGGGAGGAGGAGGGTGAAGACAGGGAGGAGGAGGGTGAAGACAGGGGAGGAGGAGGGTGAAGACAGGGGAGGAGGAGGGTGAAGACAGGGAGGAGGAGGGTGAAGACAGGGAGGAGGTGGTCTGGATATATGCATTATGAACAGGTTGTAATAGAACATAAGCAGTAATACATAGACAAACATGATAGTGTGTTAAGGTGTTCCAGGAGAGAGGTTGGTGGTTGAGGATTTCCCTCTAGTGGTGCGGGGGCTGTGCTTTGGCAAAGTGGGTGGGGTTATATCCTTCCTATTTGGCCCTGTCCGGGGGTTTCTTCGGATGGGGCCACAGTGTCTCCTGACCGCTCCTGTCTCAGCCTCCAGTATTTATGCTGCAGTAGTTTGTGTCGGGGGGCTAGGGTCAGTTGGTTACCTGGAGTACTTCTCCTGTCTTATCCAGTGTCCTGTGTGAATTTAAGTATGCTCTCTCTAATTCTCTCGTTCTCTCTTTCTCTCTGAGAACCTGAGCCCTAGGACCATACGTCAGGACTACCGGGCATGATGACACCTTGCTGTCCCCAGTCCGCCTGGCCTTGCTGCTATTCCAGTTTCAACTGTTCTGCCTGCGGTCATGGAACCCCTACCTGTCCCAGACCTGCTGTTTTCAACTCTTAATGATCGGCTATGAAAAGCCAACTGAGATTTATTCCTGATTATTATTTGACCATGCTTGTCATTTATGGAAATTTTGAAAATCTTGGCTCTCTCTAATTTTCTCCTTCTCTCTTTCTTTCTCTCGGAGGACCTGGGCCCTAGGACCATGCGTCGGGACTGCCGCCCGTGGTGACTCCTTGCTGTCCCCAGTCCGCCTGGCCTTGCTGCTATTCCAGTTTCAGCTGTTCTGCCTGCGGTTATGGAACCGCCACCTGTCCCAGACCTGTTGTTTTTCAACTCTTGATGATCGGCTATGAAAAGCCAACTGAAAATTATTCATGATTATTATTTGACCATGCTTGTCACTTATGAACATTTTTGAACATCTTGGCATAGTTCTGTTATAATCTCCACCCGGCACAGCCAGAAGAGGACTGGCCACCCCTCATAGCCTGGTTCCTCTCTAGGTTTCTTCCTAGGTTTTGGCCTTTCTAGGGAGTTTTTCCTAGCCACCGTGCTTCTACACCTGCATTACTAGCTGTTTGGGGTTTTAGGCTGGGTGTCTGTACAGCACTTCGAGATATTAGCTGATGTACGAAGGGCTATATAAAATAAAATTGATTGATTGATTGATGGTTACAGAAAGAGCACAGCCTGGGTTATCTAGGAAGGGGGTAAACTAGCAGGGAGCTAGCTGTGAGGAGAGGAGAGGTGCTGAGGAGAGGAGAGGTGCTGCTGTGAGGAGAGCAGGAGGAGAGGAGAGGTGCTGCTGAGGGGATCGGAGGAGAGCAGGAGGAGAGGAGAGGTGCTGCTGAGGGGATCGGAGGAGAGCAGGAGGAGAGGAGAGGTGCTGCTGAGGGGATCGGAGGAGAGCAGGAGGAGAGGAGAGGTGCTGCTGTGAGGAGAGGAGAGATGCTGCTGAGTGGATCGGAGGAGAGGAGACAGGAATTAGCTAGCGGGCACAGTGTGTGTTATGACAACCCGGGCCCACTACATTGAGATGGGGGCAGGAAGAGACAGGCAAGTTAGTTATATTGGGAGCAGGAGAGGTGAGGATTGAAGAAGGCAGGAAACGGTTGTGTTTGGTGCCGCATGGCCGCTCGTTTTGTTGACTAACCTTGACGGCATTCACCTCTCCTAGCTCTCCTCCTGTGTCTGAACACTTCCTGTGTCTGAACACTTCCTGTGTCTGAACACTTCCTGTGTCTGAACACTTCCTCCCTCAGACCAGACCAGGGGCCTAATAACACCTGACACAACCAACCAACCAATGAAGAACACTGCTGGGAAAAACAAAGACAAAACAACAGAAGAAAAGAAAACATGAATGAATGAAAATTGAATTTAAATACATCCTATGAGCTTTACTATATAAAGACCCTGCTTCTATCAGCCATGAACTCTACTGCCCTTATAAAGACCCTGCTTCTATCAGCCATGAACTCTACTGCCCTTATAAAGACCATGCTACTATCAGCCATGAACTCTACTGCCCTTATAAAGACCATGCTACTATCAGCCATGAACTCTACTGCCCTTATAAAGACCATGCTTCTATCAGCCATGAACTCTACTGCCCTTATAAAGACCCTGCTACTATCAGCCATGAACTCTACTGCCTTTATAAAGACCATGCTACTATCAGCCATGAACTCTACTGCCCTTATAAAGACCATGCTACTATCAGCCATGAACTCTACTGCCCTTATAAAGACCATGCTACTATCCGCCATGAACTCTACTGCCCTTATAAAGACCCTGCTTCTATCAGCCATGAACTCTACTGCCCTTATAAAGACCATGCTACTATCAGCCATGAACTATACTGCCCTTATAAAGACCATGCTACTATCAGCCATGAACTCTACTGCCCTTATAAAGACCCTGCTTCTATCAGCCATGAACTCTACTGCCCTTATAAAGACCCTGCTTCTATCAGCCATGAACTATACTGCCCTTATAAAGACCATGCTACTATCAGCCATGAACTCTACTGCCCTTATAAAGACCCTGCATCTATCAGCCATGAACTATACTGCCCTTAGAAAGACCCTGCATCTATCAGCCATGAACTCTACTGCCCTTATAAAGACCATGCTTCTATCAGCCATGAACTCTACTGCCCTTATAAAGACCCTGCATCTATCAGCCATGAACTCTACTGCCCTTACCTTGCTTTAAAAATAGCCGAGCACCAAGCTAACAACTTTAAACAGTAAGGATTTCTAGGACTACTGACCTATTAGCCTATATACACCATCACAACATTGAAGGTATTTCCTCATTGCTGTGCCAGTTCTACAAAGAGTCAGATGCAATGAGTAGTAGTGGGCAACATGCCAGGTTTTTAAAGTGGTTTAGTAGCAGCAACAGACTACAGAAGAACATGATGACAACAACAGCCCATTACAGAGTGAATCTGATGCCTTACACACGGAGCTTCTGACCACGTTTCCATCTAGGGAGGGAGGGATGTATATCAACGTTAGAACAAAATGGTAGCCCGGTCCCAGATCGTTGTAGGGAGTTGGTTATACAGCACTTCAACAGATATTTGACCAGGCTAACAAAATGGTCACACTACCAAAGACGGTGGATAAATAATAATATCCTCCTGACATAATTATAGCCTCCTGATTCCTGCTTACAAGCAATAATTAAAGCAGAAAGCACCAGTGACTAGATCAATAAAAAAAAGTGGTCAGATGAAGCAGATGCTAAGCTACAGGACTGTTTTGCTAGTACAGACTGGAATATGTTCCGGGATTCTTCCGATGGCATTGAGGAGTACACCACATCAGTCATTTACATTTTACATTTTAGTCATTTAGCAGACGCTCTTATCCAGAGCGACTTACAGTAGAGTGCATACATTTTATTACATTTTTTTTTTTACATACTGAGACAAGGATATCCCTACCGGCCAAACCCTCCCTACCAGCCAAACCCTCCCTAACCCGGACAACGCTATGCCAATTGTGCGTCGCCCCACGGATCTCCCGGTTGCGGCCGGCTGCGACAGAGCCTGGGCGCGAACCCAGCCCAGCCTGGGCGCGAACCCAGAGACTCTGGTGGCGCAGCTAGCACTGCGATGCAGTGCCCTAGACCACTGCGCCACCCGGGAGACCCGGGAGACATTGGCTTCATCAATAAGTGCATCGATGACGTCATCCCCACAGTGACCGTACGTACATACCCTAACCAGAAGCCATGGATTACAGGTAACATCTGCACTGAGCTAAAAGCTAGAGCGGGATCAAGGAGCGGGAATCTAACCCGGAAGCTTATAAGAAATCCCGCTATGCCCTCCGACGAACCATCAAACAGGCAAAACGTCAATACAGGACTAAGATCGAATCGTACTACACCGGCTCTGACGCTTGTAGAATGTTGCAGGGCTTGCTAAACCATTACAGACTACAAAGGGAAGCACAGCCGAGAGCTGCCCAGTGACACAACCCTACCAGACGAGCTAAACTACTTCTATGCTCGCTTTGAGGCAAATAACACTGAAACATGCATGAGAGCACCAGTTGTTCCTGAAGACTGTGTGATAACGCTCTCTGCAGCCGATGTAAGATCTTTAAACAGGTCAACATTCACAAGGCCGCAGGGCCAGATGGATTAGCAGGGCGTGCGTGCGCTGACAGCGCATCTCCCTGTCCGAGTCTAATACCAACATGTTTCAAGCAGACCATCATAGTGCCTGTGACCAAGAACACTAAGGTAACCTGCCTAAATGACTACCGACCTGTAGCGCTCACGTCTGTAGCCATGAAATGCTTTGAAAGGCTGGTCATGGATCACAACAACACCATTATCTCAGAAACCCTAGACCCACTCCAATTTGCATACCGCCCAAACAGATCCACAGATGATGCAATCTCTATTGCACTCCACACTGTCCTTTCACACCTGGACAAAAGGAACACCTGTGAGAATGCTATTCATTGATTACAGCTCAGCGTTCAACACCATAGTACCCTCAAAGCTCATCAATAAGCTAAGTACCCTGGGACTAAACACCTCCCTCTGCAACTGGATCCTGGACTTCCTGACGGGCCACCCCCAAGTGGTAAGGGTAGGTAACAACACATCTGCCACGCTGATCCTCAACACGGGGGCCCCTCAGGGGTGCGTGCTCAGTCCCCTCCTGTACTCCCTGTTCACTCATGACTGCACGGCCAGGCACGACTCCAACACCATCATTAAGTTTGCCGATGTCACAACAGTGGTAGACCTGATCACCGACAACAATGAGACAGCCTATAGGGAGGAGGTCAGAGACCTGGCCAGGTGGTGCCAGGACAACAACCTCTCCCTCAATGTGATCAAGACAAAGGAGATGATTGTGGACTACAGGAAAAAGAGAACCGAACACGCCCCCAGTCTCATTGACGGGGCTGCAGTGGAGTAGGTTGAGAGCTTCAAGTTCCTTGGCGTCCACATCACCAACAAGCACACCAAGACAGTCGTGAAGAGGGCACGACAAAACCTATTCCCCCCTCAGGAGACTGAAAGGATTTGGCATGGGTCCTCAGATCCTCAAAAGGTTTTACAGCTGCACCATCGAGAGCATCCTGACTGGTTGCATCACTGCCTGGTATGGCAACTGCTCGGCCTCTGACCACAAGGCACTACAGAGGGTAGTGCGAACGGCCCAGTACATCACTGGGGCCAAGCTTCCTGCCATCCAAGACCACTATACCAGGTGGTGTCAGAGGAAGGCCCTGAAAATTGTCAATGACTCCAGCCACCCCAGTCATAGACTGTTCTCTCTGCTACCGCACGGCAAGTTGTACCGTAGTTCCAAGTCTAGGTCGAAGAGGCTTCTAAACAGCTTCTACCCCCAAGCCATAAGACTCCTGCCTGAACACCTAATCAAATGGCTACCCAGACTATTTGCATTGCCCCCCAGCCCCTCTCTCTCCCTCTTTTACACCGCTGCTACTCTCTGTTGTCATCTATGCATAGTCACTTTAATAACTCTACTTACATGTACATATTACCTCAACTAACCGGTGCCCCCGCACATTGACTCTGCACCGGTACCCTCCTGTATAAAGCCTCACTATTGTTATTTTACTGCTGCTTTTTACTTTGATTTCTTAATCTTATCCATATTTTTTTAACTGCATTGTTGGTTAAGGGCTTGTAAGTAAGCATTTCACTATAAGGTTTAATACCTGTTGTATTCGGCGCATGTGACTAATAAAATTTGATTTGAAATTAAGATAGTTCACTCAGGCCGTTTACCATAAATATGTTTTTAAATGGTCAGTTCCGGTCTACTTAACTGGGTGGGTCTCCTCCCTGTCTTCACCCTCCTCCTCCCTGTCTTCACCCTCCTCCTCCCTGTCTTCACCCCTTAACTGGGTGTGTCTCCCATAGAGACCAATGCAATAGCAGCTGAGTCTAGTCTACTTAACTGGGTGGGTCTCCCATAGAGACCAATGCAATAGCAGCTGAGTCTAGTCTACTTAACTGGGTGGGTCCCCCATAGAGACCAATGCAATAGCAGCTGAGTCTAGTCTACTTAACTGGGTGGGTCCCCCATAGAGACCAATGCAATAGCAGCTGAGTCTAGTCTACTTAACTGGGTGGGTCCCCCATAGAGACCAATGCAATAGCAGCTGAGTCTAGTCTACTTAACTGGGTGGGTCTCCCATAGAGACCAATGCAATAGCAGCTGAGTCTAGTCTACTTAACTGGGTGGGTCTCCCATAGAGACCAATGCAATAGCAGCTGAGTCTAGTCTACTTAACTGGGTGGGTCCCCCATAGAGACCAATGCAATAGCAGCTGAGTCTAGTCTACTTAACTGGGTGGGTCCCCCATAGAGACCAATGCAATAGCAGCTGAGTCTAGTCTACTTAACTGGGTGGGTCTCCCATAGAGACCAATGCAATAGCAGCTGAGTCTAGTCTACTTAACTGGGTGGGTCTCCCATAGAGACCAATGCAATAGCAGCTGAGTCTAGTCTACTTAACTGGGTGGGTCCCCCATAGAGACCAATGCAATAGCAGCTGAGTCTAGTCTACTTAGTTTGTTGGCTTTCATTGAACCAGAAAGTGAGGTGTGAGCTTCCACTTCCGTCTCTGGGACGACTACACGATAACTGTAGAAATGTCCCTCTCACTTCCTCTCTCTCTACCAATTACCAGCGGGACTTCCTAACCCAGCACACCTTAACTATTTAAATCGAATAGAAGTTTCGTAACGTTTACGCTGTTACAAATGTACTGATATAAGCGGATGTACTTCGATGTATCTGTTGTTCACACACGTATCTGCCCTCTCATTGGCTACAATGGTCCCACATGATCTCGACCTGCCTTCAATCATTGAGGACATGTATTTCCATCGTTAAGAGTGATCATTCGGCTATCTTGTTAATATAATAATAGTGATCTTTGACTAGACCTCACCTGCACCCTAATCAGTGTGGCGATCTAGGACTGGAAGTATGACTGTTTTGTTAGTTACTAGTTTATTGTCCTTTTAAAATTATTTTTATAATCCAAGGATGCGTTGAGGTCTCTGTTAGCTTTAGCCATACCTTACCCTCCTATCAAACCTGATGTACAGTATTTAACTGTTTTCTTTATGCCTTGTCTTAACACAGACCTCTTTCTGTTTATACCATAGTAAAACCATCCACGGCTGCCCTTACTTCATATCAACCCCAAAGGAAACCGCATCCCCAAAATGGCCGCCTGCCGTCATCACTGCTGCCCTTGCTTCATATCAACCCAAAGGAAACCGCATCCCCAAAATGGCCGCCTGCCGTCATCACTGCTGCCCTTACTTCATATCAACCCCAAAGGAAACCGCATCCCCAAAATGGCCGCCTGCCGTCATCACTGCTGCCCTTACTTCATATCAACCCCAAAGGAAACCGCATCCCCAAAATGACTCCCGGTCGTCATCACGGCAGCATATTTAGAAATCAAAAACATAAAATACCATCAAACACCATAAAAAAAATGGAAATATATTGCGATATATTTGGGACATATCACCCAGCCCCATCCTCGCGCTTCCCTTAATTCATATCAACCCAAAGGAAACCGCATCCCCAAAATGGCCGCCTGCCGTCATCACCGCTGCCCTTACTTTCTATCAACCCCAAAGGAAACCGCGTCCCTAAAATGGCCGCCTCCCGTCATCACTGCTGCCCTTACTTTGTATCAACCCAAAGGAAAGTGATTACCAGGTGATTAGTGTGCGTTATGAGGCAGATCCATTAACCTTTGAGAAAGCGAGTGTGGCTTCTGTGTGCTCAGCCAAGCATAGCCTGTCTCTACCTCCACAGGAAAGAGAGGGATAGAGAGAGGGGGAGGGCAACAGAGAGCGAGAGGTGGGGGGGCGGGCGAGAGAGAGAGAGAGAGAGAGAGAGAGAGAGAGAGAGAGAGAGAGAGAGAGAGAGAGAGAGAGAGAGAGAGAGAGAGAGAAAGGTGGGAGGGGAGAGAGAAAACTGCAGTGTGTGTGTGACGAGAGAGCGGCTGAGGCTCCCATTAGGTAAGCACATTGAGCCGTCAGCCTGGAACATTTATCAACAGAGCCACCCCAGCCGCGTCAGCAGCCACCATCCTTCCCTCTCAGCCCCACTCTCACTCTCCCTTCCCTCCAAGCTCCTCTCTTTCCGTCTCCCTCGCTCTCTCTCTCTTTCACTCCAGTTCGGGTCTACCTTGCACTCTCTTTCTCTCTCGTACAGCCCAAATTGTCAGCAACAGCAGTAACTCAGCCCTTCTTCCCTCCCCAACCCAGCCTCAACACTGGGCCACTGCTACAACAGAGCAGCACTGAGGATGGGGAGAGAAATGGAGGAGGCGCTAATTACACACAAAGCACATTTGGACTCTCTCACCCTCTCTCTCTCTCTCTCTCTCTCTCTCTCGTGGTGTTAAGTGTGCAAAATGGTTTTATGTCAGTCTGAGCTGGGTCAGACTCAGACCGTTAGGTTTATAGTCAGGGGAAAAGGAGAGTGGAAGCACGACATCACATCGGGGAAAGATTGCGCTAACTTGCAAGCACAACAACTTTGGGAGTACAGACCCCCAGAAATCTGTCGGCTGCCCTCAAGTGGCAAAAGTCGAAAATGCACATTCAGAGGAGAGTAATTGTTCAGTCATTTATTTTTATTTTTATGGTCATTAGTAAGACAATAGAAGCGTGACAAAGTGTGTAAATGATTACACAGTGCAGGAAATTAAGAAGTTGATTAAAATGTGGGAAGTGAATGCTGGAATTAAACAATTCATGCAAATGAACAAATGCTGTGTGCCTTAAGGAAATAGAAGCCTGGCTCAAATAGAAGCCTGGCTCTAATAGAAGCCTGGCTCAAATAGAAGCCTGGCTCAAATAGAAGCCTGGCTCAAATAGAAGCCTGGCTCAAATAGAAGCCTGGCTCAAATAGAAGCCTGGCTCAAATAGAAGCCTGGCTCAAATAGAAGCCTGGCTCAAATAGAAGCCTGGCTCAAATAGAAGCCTGACTCTAATAGAAGCCTGACTCTAATAGAAGCCTGACTCTAATAGAAGCCTGACTCTAATAGAAGCCTGACTCTAATAGAAGCCTGACTCTAATAGAAGCCTGACTCTAATAGAAGCCTGGCTCAAATAGAAGCCTGGCTCAAATAGAAGCCTGGCTCAAATAGAAGCCTGGCTCAAATAGAAGCCTGGCTCAAATAGAAGCCTGGCTCAAATAGAAGCCTGGCTCAAATAGAAGCCTGGCTCTAATAAGCATCTGTTGTGTTCAGTGATTTAAGCAAATAAACACCCAGGCTATTCATTTGTTATGGTAATTATTTTGTACATGGGTGTGTGTGTCTCTTCACAGTCTACGCTGTTCCATAAGGTATGTATTTGAAATCTGATTTTACTGCTTGCATGAGTTACTTCAAATCAAATCAAATTGTATTAGTCACATGCGCCGAATACAACAGGTGTAGACCTTACAGTGAAATGCTTACTTACGGACACCTAATCAACAATACAGATTATTTTTTAAATACGGATAAGAATAAGAAATAAAAATAACAAGTAATTAAAGAGCAGCAGTAAAATAACAATAGTGAGGCTATATACAGGGGGGTACCGGTACAGAGTCAGTGTGGAGGCTATATACAGGGGGGTACCGGTACAGAGTCAGTGTGGAGGCTATATACAGGGGGGTACCGGTACAGAGTCAATGTGGAGGCTATATACAGGGTGTTACGGTACAGAGTCAGTGTGGAGGCTATATACAGGGGGTACCGGTACAGAGTCAGTGTGGAGGCTATATACAGGGGGGTACCGGTACAGAGTCAATGTGGAGGCTATATACAGGGTGTTACGGTACAGAGTCAGTGTGGAGGCTATATACAGGGGGTACCGGTACAGAGTCAGTGTGGAGGCTATATACAGCGGGGTACCGGTACAGAGTCAGTGTGGAGGCTATATACAGGGGGGTACCGGTACAGAGTCGGTGTGTGTACATGTAGGTAGAGTTATTAAAGTGAATATTAGGGTTGCAAAGGGTTGGAAACTTTCCATGGGAAGTTAAGCCCCGGGAATTATGGGAATTTTGCATAAATTCATCAAAAAATATTGCTTATAACAGTGAACCTTTTTTTGTGGGATACACATAAGGCAATTCTAGGTCTTGTGGCATATTTTGGTTAAACTATCCCCAATTCAATGGAATTGCAACCCTCTGCATGAACAGTGCATTCTTCCATCACATGTACAGCTGATTCTCAAGATCTTGCACACTAATGAGATGCTATTGAGCTACTACTACACTGTCTGAGCCAAGGACAACATGCTTTCTGGTAAGTTTTGATTACAATACTGGTTGGGGTGAATATATTTTATATGACATATGATTTTTCGTTAACTAGTAAATAGTAGCCAACAGCAAAATGTGCTTAAATTATTTCTAACTTTTAAACAATTTCCGCTAGTTCGTTTTTGCTACCATGTGGGTTTTAGCTTGCTTGAGCCTGCTAACTGAGGAGTGTTAATTCACCTGTTTCCATACATGTTTCATTTTAAAACATTTATCTTACAAAGGAGTTGTTTAATCTAACTGCTTAACTATTTATCTGTACATGGAATTGTATGTGGGGTTTTTTAAACTATTTTTTTTCTAATCTTTACAGGAAAATGGCACATCTGATGTGTGGAGACATTTCACTGCAGCTAAATTAGAATGAAAAGCTGTGGACATTTGCAAAAACTGTGCCAAATCATATGTGAAGAATGCAACAAAGATGCAGAATCATCTGGCCAAGTGCATAAAGTTCCCTCAGCGCTCACAACAAGCAACCTCTGACAAAAGTCCTTCTACTTCTATTCAAGGTGAACATGATGAATCAGACACCTTATCGATAGCAACAGCTCATGGTCCTCCTGGAATCAGATTTTCTTTTGACTCAATGGAGGAACGTAGTCAGAGAAATGCTGATGGATGTCTTGCTCGAGCTGCGTATGCAACTGGTTCACCTCGGATGCTCACAGGCCATGTGTATTGGAAGAAATGTCTGAATGTTCTTTGCCCAGCATACACCCCTCCAACCAGACATGCTTTATCTACTAATTTGCTGGATGCAGAGTTCAAGTGAAGGTCAAGCAAATCATAGAGAAAGCAGACTGTATTGCAATCATCTCTGATGGGTGGTCGAATGTTCGTGGGCAAGGAATAATTAACTACATCACGCCCACTAGAGGTTGACCGATTAATCGGAATGGCCAATTAAATCGGGGCCGATTTCAAGTTTTCATAACAATCGGAAATCGGTATTTTTGGGCGCCGATTTGCCGATTTTTTTTTTTTTATTTTTTTTTACACCTTTATTTAACTAGGCAAGTTAGTTAAGAACACATTCTTATTTTCAATGACGGCCTAGGAACGACAGATTTTTAACCCTGTCAGCTCGGGGGATCCAGTCTTGCAACCTTACAGTTAACTACTCCAATGCTCTAACACCTGATTACATTGCACTCCACGAGGAGCCTGCCTGTTACGCGAATGCAGTAAGCTAAGGTAAGTTGCTAGCTAGCATTAAACTTATCTTATAAAAAACAATCAATCAATGACTGTCATTGCTCCAATGTGTACTTAACCATAAACATCAATGCCTTTCTTAAAATAAATACACAAGTATATATTTTTAAACCTGCATATTTAGCTAAAAGAAATCCAGGTTAGCAGGCAATAATAACCAGGTGAAATTGGGTAATTTCTCTTGCGTTCATTGCACGCAGAGTCAGGGTATATGCAACAGTTTGGGCCGCCTGGCTCTTTGCGAACTAATTTGCCAGAATGTTACGTAATTATGACATAACATTGAAGGTTGTGCAATGTAACCGCAACATTTAGACTCATGGATGCCACCCGTTAGATAAAATACGGAACAGAATAAACGTTTTGTTTTCGAGGTGATAGTTTCCGGATTAGTCAAAGGTATATGGTTTAGAGAGAAATAGTCGACGCGTTATAATTCTTGTAATAACTTGCGGCTGAACTTGAAAGGGGTTCCTTCGTTATTTTACCGTTCATGTCTTCCATAGAGAATGTCTTGATCTACTTCAAATAATGTCTGTGTTTCGCGGAGGAGCAGACTGACAGGGGACCATGCAGACAAGCTCTGCTTTCTGCACTACAACCTAAAACTTCTTAACTGGGAATATTGAAGACCCATGAAAGCTGGTGGTTCGTTTTAACATATGTTCTCATGTTATTTGAGACTAAATTGATTTTATTTATGTATTATATTAAGTTAAAATAAAAGTGTTCATTGTTCATTCAGTATTGTTGCAATTGTCATTATTACAAAAATGTGTGTGTATGATATATATAAATACATATATTTTTTATTTTATATTTATTTTTTAAATCGGCTGATTAATCGGTATCGGCTTTTTTTGTCCTCCAATAACCGGTATCAGCGTTGAAAAATCATAATCGGTCGACCTCTAATCTCCACCCCTCAACCAGTATTCTACACGAGCATAGACACAAGGGACAACAGACACACCGGTCTCTACATTGCAGGTGAGCTGAAGTCCGTCATCAATGACCTTGGACCACAGAAGGTATTTGCACTGGTGACAGACAATGCTGCGAACATGAAGGCTGCTTGGTCTAAAGTGGAGGAGTCCTACCCTCATCACACCCATTGGCTGTGCTGCTCATGCATTGAATCTGCTCCTCAAGGATATCATGGCACTGAAAACAATGGATACACTCTAGAAGAGAGCCAAGGAAATGGTTAGGTATGTGAAGGGTCATCAAGTTATAGCAGCTATCTACCTCACCAAGCAAAGTGAGAAGAATAAGAGCACCACATTGAAGCTGCCCAGCAACACTCGTTGGGGGTGATGTTGGCATCATGTTTGTCTCCAAGAAATGGCCATATCACAGTCTGCCAATATGGACAGCCCCATCAAGAGGATCCTCCTGGATGATGTATTTTGGGAGAGAGTGGTAAGCAGCCTGAAACTCCTGAAACCTATAGCAGTAGCCATTGCACAGATTGAGGGAGACAATGCCGTCCTGTCTGATGTTCAGACTCTGCTTGCAGATGTAAGAGAAGAAATCAATACTGCCCTGCCCACTTCACTGTTGCTCCAAGCAGTGGAAACTGCAGTCCTGAAATACATCACAAAGCAGGAAGACTTCTGCCTGAAGCCCATACACACCGCAGCGTAGATGTTGGACCCCAAGTATGCTAGCAAGAGCATCCTGTCTGGTGCAGAGATCAACAAGGCCTATGGTGTCATCACTACCGTGTCTCGCCACCTCGGCCTGGATGAGGGCAAGGTTCTTGGCAGTCTGGCGAAGTTCACTTCCAAGCAAGGGCTTTGGGATGGAGATGCAATATGGCAGTCGTGCCAACATATCTCATCAGCCACCTGGTGGAAGGGACTTTGTGGATCTGAGGCTCTTTCCCCTGTTGCCTCCATCATCCTCCAAATCCCACCAACATCAGCCACCTCAGAGCGCAACTGGTCCTTGTTTGGGAACACACACACCAAAGCACGCAACAGGCTGAGCAATACAAGGGTTGAAACATTGGTGGCCATCTGGGCAAATTTGATGTCTTTTTGAGCCTGACAACGAGCCATCCTCAACAAGGTTGGAAAGTGACAGTGAAGATGAGGCCTCAGTCTGATGTTCAAGACGTGGACATTGAGGAGGTCCAGGGAGAAGACATGGAAGCGTGAGAGGAAGACAACCAAAGCTTTAGTTTCTAGACTATCATTTTACAGATGTATGTTGAAAACGTTTTTGGGAGATGTGACGGATCATTGGGGATTATTCAATATTCCCTTTCTTTTGTTGTTCAGTGAAATCATCCCATGTGAAGAGTCAACTCATTTAATTAAAGTTCAATTCATAACAAAAAGGTTTTTATTTCTATTGGAAGGATTTAATCATTTGTAATTATGTCTCCTTATGATAATGTAAAATGTTTATGTTTCTGTCTCCATATGATATGGTAAATATATCCAATGCAAAAAAAATCTACATTTAAATGGTATTAATATTAATTTGCATATATTTCCATTAATTACCATGGAAAGTTTCCACCTCTGAATATTCCCCAAAATGTGCAACCCTTGTGACTATGCATAGATGATAACAACAGAGTAGCAGCGGTATAAAAGGGGAGGGGCAATGCAAATAGTCTCCTACTTGATATGGAATAGAGTTCCATGTATTCATGGCTCTATGTAGTACTGTGCACCTCCCATAGTCAGCAGCATACCACCCTGCATCCCACTGCTGGATTGCCTCTAAAGCTAAGCAGGGTTGTTCCTGGTTGGTTCCTGGATGGGAGATCAGATGCTGATGGAAGTGTTGTTGGCCAGTAAAATGGACTAAAATAAAAAATATCCCAATTGCCCAGGGCAGTGAATGGGGACATTGCCCTGTGTTGGGTGCTGTCTTTCAGATGGGATGTTAAACGGGTGTCCTGACTCTCTGTGGTCACTAAAGATCCCATGGTACTTATCGTAACAGGGGTGTTTACCCCGGTGTTCTGGCTAAATGTCCAATCTGACCCTCATACCATCATGGACATCTAATCATCCCCAGCTTCCAATTGGTTCATTCATCCCCCTCCTCTCCCCTGTAACTATTCCCCAGGTCGTTGCTGTAAATGAGAATGTGTTCTCAGTCAACTTACCTGGTAACATAAGGGTTAAATAATTAATAATAACATTATTTTTCCAAAACTTTACTAAGTGTTGGTAACAGGCTGATTGGTTGGCTGTTTGAGCCAGTAAAGGGGGCTTTACTATTCTTAGGTAGAGTGACTTTTGCTTCCCTCCAGGCCTGGGGGGTACACACTTTCTAGTAGGCTTGGATTGAAGAGATGGCTAATAGGAGTGGCAATATCATCCACTATCATCCTCACTATCATCCTCCACTATATCATCCTCAATATCATCCACTATCATCCTCAATATCATCCACTATCATCCTCAATACCATCCACTATCATCCACTATCATCCACACTATCATCCTCACTATCATCCTCACTATCATCCACACTATCATCCACACTATCATCCTCACTATCATCCTCACTATCATCCTCACTATCATCCTCACTATCATCCTCACTATCATCCTCACTATCATCCTCACTATCATCCTCACTATCATCCTCACTATCATCCTCACTATCATCCTCACTATCATCCGCAGTAATTTTCCATCCAAGTTGTCAGTGGCTTGTCATTGTTGATAGAATTTTTTTTTTTTGCCCTCTTCCACACTCACTTTATGGAATTCAAAATTACAATGCTTTTGTCATAATGTGGTCAATAATACATGAATGTGTAGGTTCCAGAATGTGCTGTTGAAACGTCATGCCTAAATTTATCAATCTTGCCAATAAACAAAGTATTAAAGTAGTTGGCAATATCGATGGGTTTTGTGATGAATGAGCCATCTTGATTCAATGGATGATGTAGCCGAGTTTAAATGATGAAGCCGAGTTTGAATGATGAAGCCGAGTTTGAGGATTCAGAGGAGGTGTAATGACCCCTCTCCATCTTGTGTCTGTAGAGAAGAGGACAGCCTCAGCCCAGCCACTTGGATAACAGCTCCTGTCTGTTATAAAAGCAGGAATCAGTTCTGTCTCAATCACCTCACAGCTATTTTAAGATTTCTTGACAGGAGTATGACTCATGGACTGACTGGCTGATCTCTCTACCCCATACCCAGGAAGAGACTGACCTCTCTACCCCATACCCAGGAAGAGACTGACCTCTCTACCCCATACCCAGGAAGAGACTGACCTCTCTACCCCATACCCAGGAAGAGACTGACCTCTCTACCCCATACCCAGGAAGAGACTGACCTCTCTACCCCATACCCAGGAAGAGACTGACCTCTACCCCATACCCAGGAAGAGACTGACTGACAGAACTCTACCCCATACCCAGGAAGAGACTGACCTCTCTACCCCATACCCAGGAAGAGACTGACCTCTCTACCCCATACCCAGGAAGAGACTGACCTCTCTACCCCATACCCAGGAAGAGACTGACCTCTCTACCCCATACCCAGGAAGAGACTGGCCTCTCTACCCCATACCCAGGAAGAGACTGACCTCTACCCCATACCCAGGAAGAGACTGATCTCTCTACCCCATACCCAGGAAGAGACTGACCTCTACCCCATACCCAGGAAGAGACTGACCTCTACCCCATACCCAGGAAGAGACTGGCCTCTCTACCCCATACCCAG
>NC_092113.1:40878702-40886202 GCF_045679555.1 Salvelinus alpinus | reverse complement strand
ACAAGATAACCAGCTTACTAAACACAATATTGCAGTACTGTATTGTAAGAGGAGACAAGAGGACCAGACTAAATATTAGTGATATCGATAGTTACATATCATGATATTATTCGAGATGATATTATATAAATCGATACTATGACTCCAAGTATCGAGTCTATTTTATTATGCTAGGCAGTGTTAGCTCGGCTGTACCTGTGTACAGTGTTAGCTCGCGCTAGTCGGCTGTACCTGTGTACAGTGTTAGCTAGCGCTGTGCCAAAACTCCGGTATTTTTCAGCCTATAGTTTGTTCTCCATCTTCTTGTTCTCCCGAGTGGCACAGAGGTCAATGGCACTGCATCTCAGTGCAAGAGGCATCACTACAGTCCCTGGTTCGAATCCAGGCTGTATCACATCCGGCCGTGATTGGGAGTCCCATAGGGTGGCGCACAATTGGCCCAGCGTCGTCCGGGTTTGACCTGGCTAGGCCGTCATTGTAAATAAGAATTTGTTCTTAACTGACTTGCCAAGTTAAATAAAGGTTAAATAAAATATATTTTTTTTTAATGAAAAATAGTGAGCCAATATGTTCTCATTTCCCTGACTGTCTCGTCTCTCTGCAGGAGACATGTAGTGATCAATATGTTCTCATTTCCCTGACTGTCTCGTCTCTCTGCAGCAGACATGTAGTGATCAATATGTTCTCATTTCCCTGACTGTCTCGTCTCTCTGCAGCAGACAGGTAGTGATCAATATGTTCTCATTTCCCTGACTGTCTCGTCTCTCTGCAGCAGACATGTAGTGATCAATATGTTCTCATTTCCCTGACTGTCTCGTCTCTCTGCAGCAGACATGTAGTGATCAATATGTTCTCATTTCCCTGACTGTCTCGTCTCTCTGCAGCAGACAGGTAGTGATCAATATGTTCTCATTTCCCTGACTGTCTCGTCTCTCTGCAGCAGACATGTAGTGATCAATATGTTCTCATTTCCCTGACTGTCTCGTCTCTCTGCAGGAGACATGTAGTGATCAATATGTTCTCATTTCCCTGACTGTCTCGTCTCTCTGCAGCAGACAGGTAGTGATCAATATGTTCTCATTTCCCTGACTGTCTCGTCTCTCTGCAGCAGACAGGTAGTGATCAATATGTTCTCATTTCCCTGACTGTCTCGTCTCTCTGCAGCAGACAGGTAGTGATCAATATGTTCTCATTTCCCTGACTGTCTCGTCTCTCTGCAGCAGACAGGTAGTGATCAATATGTTCTCATTTCCCTGACTGTCTCGTCTCTCTGCAGCAGACATGTAGTGATCAATATGTTCTCATTTCCCTGACTGTCTCGTCTCTCTGCAGCAGACAGGTAGTGATCAATATGTTCGGAACATCAAAACACAATACATATCGTTTCGGCACCTAAGTATCGTGATAATAATGTGGTCCGTGGCAATTCCCAGCCCTACTAAATATTATATTATAAGAGGAGACATGAGGACTAGGCTACATTCTGCTACTAGAAGACGGCCGTCCAGGCTACTAAATATTATAAGAGTAGACATGAGGACTAGGCTACATTCTGCTACTAGAAGACGGCCGTCCAGGCTACTAAATATTATATTGTAAGAGGAGACATGAGGACTAGGCTACATTCTGCTATTAGAAGACGGCCGTCCAGGCTACTAAATATTATATTGTAAGAGGAGACATGAGGACTAGGCTACATTCTGCTATTAGAAGACAGCCGTCCAGGCTACTAAATATTATAAGAGGAGACATGAGGACTAGGCTACATTCTGCTACTAGAAGACGGCCGTCCAGGCTACTAAATATTATATTGTAAGAGGAGACATGAGGACTAGGCTACATACTGCTATTAGAAGACGGCCGTCCAGGATACTAAATATTATATTGTAAGAGGAGACATGAGGACTAGGCTACATACTGCTATTAGAAGACAGCCGTCCAGGCTACTAAATATTATAAGAGGAGACATGAGGACTAGGATACATTCTGCTATTAGAAGACGGCCGTCCAGGCTACTAAATATTATATTGTAAGAGGAGACATGAGGACTAGGTTACATTCTGCTATTAGAAGACAGCCGTCCAGGCTACTAAATATTATATTGTAAGAGGAGACATGAGGACTAGGCTACATTCTGCTATTAGAAGACAGCCGTCCAGGCTACTAAATATTATATTGTAAGAGGAGACATGAGGACTAGGTTACATTCTGCTATTAGAAGACAGCCGTCCAGGCTACTAAATATTATATTGTAAGAGGAGACATGAGGACTAGGCTACATTCTGCTATTAGAAGACGGCCGTCCAGGATACTAAATATTATATTATAAAAGGAGACATGAGGACTAGGCTACATTCTGCTATTAGAAGACGGCCGTCCAGGATACTAAATATTATATTATAAGAGGAGACATGATGACTAGGCTACATTCTGCTATTAGAAGACAGCCGTCCAGGCTACTAAATATTATATTGTAAGAGGAGACATGAGGACTAGGCTACATTCTGCTATTAGAAGACAGCCGTCCAGGCTACTAAATATTATATTGTAAGAGGAGACATGAGGACTAGGCTACATTCTGCTAATAGAAGACAGCCGTCCAGGCTACTAAATATTATAAGAGGAGACATGAGGACTAGGTTACATTCTGCTATTAGAAGACAGCCGTCCAGGCTACTAAATATTATATTGTAAGAGGAGACATGAGGACTAGGCTACATTCTGCTATTAGAAGACGGCCGTCCAGGCTACTAAATATTATATTGTAAGAGGAGACATGAGGACTAGGCTACATACTGCTATTAGAAGACGGCCGTCCAGGCTACTAAATATTATATTGTAAGAGGAGACATGAGGACTAGGCTACATACTGCTATTAGAAGACAGCCGTCCAGGCTACTAAATATTATATTGTAAGAGGAGACATGAGGACTAGGCTACATACTGCTATTAGAAGACAGCCGTCCAGGCTACTAAATATTATAAGAGGAGACATGAGGACTAGGATACATTCTGCTATTAGAAGACGGCCGTCCAGGCTACTAAATATTATATTGTAAGAGGAGACATGAGGACTAGGTTACATTCTGCTATTAGAAGACAGCCGTCCAGGCTACTAAATATTATATTGTAAGAGGAGACATGAGGACTAGGCTACATTCTGCTATTAGAAGACAGCCGTCCAGGCTACTAAATATTATATTGTAAGAGGAGACATGAGGACTAGGCTACATTCTGCTATTAGAAGACGGCCGTCCAGGATACTAAATATTATATTATAAGACGAGACATGAGGACTAGGCTACATTCTGCTATTAGAAGACGGCCGTCCAGGCTACTAAATATTATATTGTAAGAGGAGACATGAGGACTAGGCTACATTCTGCTATTAGAAGACAGCCGTCCAGGCTACTAAATATTATATTGTAAGAGGAGACATGAGGACTAGGCTACATACTGCTATTAGAAGACAGCCGTCCAGGCTACTAAATATTATATTGTAAGAGGAGACATGAGGACTAGGCTACATTCTGCTATTAGAAGACAGCCGTCCAGGCTACTAAATATTATATTGTAAGAGGAGACATGAGGACTAGGCTACATACTGCTATTAGAAGACAGCCGTCCAGGCTACTAAATATTATAAGAGGAGACATGAGGACTAGGTTACATTCTGCTATTAGAAGACAGCCGTCCAGGCTACTAAATATTATATTGTAAGAGGAGACATGAGGACTAGGCTACATTCTGCTATTAGAAGACAGCCGTCCAGGCTACTAAATATTATAAGAGGAGACATGAGGACTAGGTTACATTCTGCTATTAGAAGACAGCCGTCCAGGCTACTAAATATTATATTGTAAGAGGAGACATGAGGACTAGGCTACATTCTGCTATTAGAAGACAGCCGTCCAGGCTACTAAATATTATATTGTAAGAGGAGACATGAGGACTAGGTTACATTCTGCTATTAGAAGACAGCGGTCCAGGCTACTAAATATTATATTGTAAGAGGAGACATGAGGACTAGGCTACAATCTGCTATTAGAAGACAGCCGTCCAGGCTACTAAATATTATATTGTAAGAGGAGACATGAGGACTAGGCTACATTCTGCTATTAGAAGACAGCCGTCCAGGCTACTAAATATTATAAGAGGAGACATGAGGACTAGGCTACATTCTGCTATTAGAAGACGGCCGTCCAGGCTACTAAATATTATATTGTAAGAGGAGACATGAGGACTAGGTTACATACTGCTATTAGAAGACAGCCGTCCAGGCTACTAAATATTATATTGTAAGAGGAGACATGAGGACTAGGCTACATTCTGCTATTAGAAGACAGCCGTCCAGGCTACTAAATATTATATTGTAAGAGGAGACATGAGGACTAGGCTACATACTGCTATTAGAAGACAGCCGTCCAGGATACTAAATATTATATTGTAAGAGGAGACATGAGGACTAGGATACATACTGCTATTAGAAGACAGCCGTCCAGGCTACTAAATATTATATTATAAGAGGAGACATGAGGACTAGGCTACATACTGCTATTAGAAGACAGCCGTCCAGGCTACTAAATATTATATTGTAAGAGGAGACATGAGGACTAGGCTACATACTGCTATTAGAAGACAGCCGTCCAGGCTACTAAATATTATATTGTAAGAGGAGACATGAGGACTAGGCTACATACTGCTATTAGAAGACAGCCGTCCAGGCTACTAAATATTATATTGTAAGAGGAGACATGAGGACTAGGCTACATACTGCTATTAGAAGACGGCCGTCCAGGCTACTAAATACTATACTGTAAGAGGAGACATGAGGACTAGGCTACATACTGCTATTAGAAGACAGCCGTCCAGGCTACTAAATATTATAAGAGGAGACATGAGGACTAGGCTACATACTGCTATTAGAAGACAGCCGTCCAGGCTACTAAATATTATATTGTAAGAGGAGACATGAGGACTAGGCTACATTCTGCTATTAGAAGACAGCCGTCCAGGCTACTAAATATTATAAGAGGAGACATGAGGACTAGGCTACATACTGCTATTAGAAGACGGCCGTCCAGGCTACTAAATATTATATTGTAAGAGGAGACATGAGGACTAGGCTACATTCTGCTATTAGAAGACAGCCATCCAGGCTACTAAATATTATATTGTAAGAGGAGACATGAGGACTAGGCTACATTCTGCTATTAGAAGACAGCCGTCCAGGCTACTAAATATTATATTGTAAGAGGAGACATGAGGACTAGGCTACATACTGCTATTAGAAGACAGCCGTCCAGGATACTAAATATTATAAGAGGAGACATGAGGACTAGGCTACATTCTGCTATTAGAAGACAGCCGTCCAGGCTACTAAATATTATATTGTAAGAGGAGACATGAGGACTAGGCTACATACTGCTATTAGAAGACAGCCGTCCAGGCTACTAAATATTATATTGTAAGAGGAGACATGAGGACTAGGCTACATTCTGCTATTAGAAGACGGCCGTCCAGGCTACTAAATATTATATTGTAAGAGGAGACATGAGGACTAGGTTACATTCTGCTATTAGAAGACAGCCGTCCAGGCTACTAAATATTATATTGTAAGAGGAGACATGAGGACTAGGCTACATTCTGCTATTAGAAGACAGCCGTCCAGGCTACTAAATATTATATTGTAAGAGGAGACATGAGGACTAGGATACATTCTGCTATTAGAAGACAGCCGTCCAGGCTACTAAATATTGTAAGAGGAGACATGAGGACTAGGCTACATACTGCTATTAGAAGACAGCCGTCCAGGCTACTAAATATTATAAGAGGAGACATGAGGACTAGGCTACATACTGCTATTAGAAGACAGCCGTCCAGGCTACTAAATATTATAATGTAGAGGAGACATGAGGACTAGGCTACATTCTGCTATTAGAAGACAGCCGTCCAGGCTACTAAATATTATAAGAGGAGACATGAGGACTAGGCTACATACTGCTATTAGAAGACAGCCATCCAGGCTACTAAATAATAGAGTGCTGCTTCATAGATGTCTTCTATTAGAATATTAGCCTGGAATACTCAGTATGACCATTGTTTCAATTCCCAACACCTGATTACAGACAGTACATACACTATATACACACACAGTACACAGACAGTACATACACTATATACACACACAGTACACACACAGTACATACACTATATACACACACTATATACACACACTATATACTAGAGGTCGACCGATTATGATTTTTCAACGCCGATGCCGATTATTGGAGGACCAAAAAAAGCCGATACCGATTAATCGGCCGATTTTTAAAATATATTTGTAATAATGACAATTACAATAATACTGAATGAACATTTATTTTAACTTAATATAATACATCAATAAAATCAATTTCTGTTCTTGCTGTGAGATGTTACCCCACTCTTCCACCAAGGCACCTGCAAGTTCCTGGACATTTCTGGGGGGAATGGCCCTCGCCCTCACCCTCCGATCCAACAGGTCCCAGACGTGCTCAATGGGATTGAGATCCGGGCTCTTCACTGGCCATGGCAGAACACTGACATTCCTGTCTTGCAGGAAATCACACACAGAACGAGCAGTATGGCTGGTGGCATTGTCATGCTGGAGGGTCATGTCAGGATGAGCCTGCAGGAAGGGTACCACATGAGGGAGGAGGATGTCTTCCCTGTAACGCACATCGTTGAGATTGCCTGCAATGACAACAAGCTCAGTCCGATGATGCTGTGACACACCGCCCCAGACCATGACGGACCCTCCACCTCGATCCCGCTCCAGAATACAGGCCTCGGTGTAACGCTCATTCCTTCGACGATAAACGCAAATCCGACCATCCCCACTGGTGAGACAAAACCGTGACTCGTAAAAGAGCACTTTTTGCCAGTCCTGTCTGGTCCAGCGACGGTGGGTTTGTGCCCATAGGTGACATTGTTGCCGGTGATGTCTGGTGAGGACCTGCCTTACAACAGGCCTACAAGCCCTCAGTCCAGCCTCTCTCAGCCTATTGCAGACAGTCTGAGCACTGATGGAGGGATTGTGCATTCCTGGTAGAATCCAGGCAGTTGTTGTTGCCATCCTGTACCTGTCCCGCAGGTGTGATGTTCGGATGTACCGATCCTGTGCAAGTGTTGTTACACGTGGTCTGCCACTGTGAGGACGATCAGCTGTCCGTCCTGTCTCCCTGTAGCGCTGTCTTAGGCATCTCACAGTATGAACATTGAAATGTATTGCCCTGGCCATATCTGCAGTCCTCATGCCTCCTTGCAGCATGCCTAAGGCACGTTCACGCAGATGAGCAGGGACCCTGGGCATCTTTCTTTTGGCGTTTTTCAGAGTCAGCAGAAAGGCCTCTTTAGTGTCCTAAGTTTTCATAACTGTGACCTTAATTGCCTACCGTCTGTAAGCTGTTAGTGTCTTAACGACCATTCTACAGGTGCATGTTCATAAATTGTTTATGG
>NC_092113.1:40863702-40873702 GCF_045679555.1 Salvelinus alpinus | reverse complement strand
GTTATTGTGAAGTGGAAAAGTCTAGGAGCACCAACGTCTCAGCCGGGAAGTGGTAGGCCACACAAGCTCACAGAACGGGGCCGCCGAGTCCTGAAGCGGCAGCTTATAAAAACTGTCTGTCCTCGGTTGCACTCACTACTGAGTTCCAAACTGACTCTGGAGCAGTGGAAACATGTTCTCTGGAGTGATGAGTCATGCTTTACCATCTGGCAGTCCGACGGACGAATCTGGGTTTGCCAGGAGAACACTACCTGCCCAAATGCATAGTGCCAACTGTAAAGTTTGGTGGAGGAGGAACAATTGTCTGGGGCTGTTTTTCAAGGTTCGGGCCCCTTTGTTCCAGTGAAGGGAAATCTTAACACTACAGCATACAATGACATTCTAGACAATTCTGTGCTTCCAACTGTGTGGCCCCCGTGCACAAAGCGAGGTCCATACAGAAATGGTTTGTCGAGATCATTGTGGAAGAACTAGACTGGCCTGCACAGGGCTCTGACCTCAACCACCTTTGTGATGAATTGGAACACCGACTGCGAGCCAGGCCTAATCGCCCAACATCAGTGCCCGACCTCACTAATACTCGTGGCTGAATGGAAGCAAGTCCCTGCAGCAATGTTCCAACATCTAGTGGAAAGCCTTCCCAGAAGAGTGGAGGCTCTTATAGCAGCAAAGGGGGGAACCAACACTCCATATTAATGCCCATAATTTTGGAATGAGATGTTCGACGAGCAGGTGTCCACATACTTTTGGTCATGTAGTGTATCTACTAAAGTAATGTTCGGTAGGCAAGCTATTTCTCTGCCAGTAATAGGCCTGCCCTGCCGGTTAGTAAAATATACATCTTCATATACTGCCATTGATAGTATTGATAGTATGCATCACCATACCACTCCTTTATATGGGTGTGAAGACCAGAAAGACATCCACAATAGTGATGTATATGACTCTGCTACTCCTTTAGCTGGATCACACCTCCTCCACCGGTACTAGACCTATAGTAGGACTATTGTCAAATCAAAATCCATACACACGTTTAGCAGATGTTATTGTGGGTGTAACGAAATTATTATGTTCTTATCTCCAACAGTGTAGTAATATCTAACATTTTACAACAATACACACACATCTAAAAGTAAAAGAATGGAATTAAGATATTTATATTTATTCGCTCGAGCGACCTCGGAATGGTATTGTATCTCACAGAGCTTTTAAGGGTAATATAAAAAAAGACACCGATGAGTGATTCCATCTGAAACCCAGACAGAAAAAGACCATGATCAGGGGGATTTTCACAGCGTCCATAAAATGGTCCTTTGGAGAAAGGATTGGTTGGCCATTTGTATCTAAAAGCATAATTGAGAAATAATTCAAAAAAGTTGGCATATTTATGAGATTTTGGCCTCACCCCAGCCTCCATTAAGACTTGGTAGGCGTAACAAAGAACTGGTGTTATTTGGAGCTTAGCGGTTTGCTCTAATATGAGTAGTATTTTGATTTCAAAACCTTTTTTTTCATGAATTTATGAATATTGAAAAAAATATAAAACATGAGTATTGAAAATAAATATTTATTACATGGCACATTTTTCAATATATTGTTGAACATAATATACTGTACAGGCATATCAAAGTTCCAGAGTGGGATTAGAGTTTGTCAGCATTACCAATTTGTCAGCATTACCAATATAGTGAATGTGAAAATGGATTCAAAATGGTCGCCCTGTGGTGGTGATTTGCAGGATGTGCAATGATACAAGTAAAAGGAGGGTCAGAGGGGGCCCAAGAAAAAAATATATAGCCGTGGTATATTGGCCGTATACCACAAACCCCCGAGGTGCCTTATTGCTATTATAAACTGGTTACAAACGTAATTAGAGCAGTAAAAATACATGTTTTGACATACACGTGGTATATGGTCTGATATACCACGGCTGTCAGCCAATCAGCATTCAGGGCTGGACCCACAGTGTATAATTAGCTATATACCACAACTCGCATGTGTGTCCATAAACTTTTGACAAAGTTACATTTTAGGCCCTGCAAAGGACCATTCGAAATTTTATTAAAATCTCCCAGATCATGGTCTTTTTGTTCTGGTTGCATATAAAATCTCTCAGATAGTAATGGATCTTACTGCTACTGTTTAAAATGACGAGGAGGGAGATTCTCATCTGATCTCTAGGGCCCCCTCCCCTCTCTGACTGTTCACACATTATTATTTCTCATTTCATGTGTCACACACAATTAAAACGCCTGTCATTTCCTACTGCACAAAGACCCCCCGCCCCCTTCGTCTCTCCCTCCCTGCTGACAGTCTCTCATCCTCCCTCAGTCTCTCCTCACAGGAGAAGGTCAAACACACACACACACAAACTCTTTCATCGTGTTAATCTCTGAGACAGCAGAAACCAGAAGGTGGACGAGCTTTTTAAATGTAACCCAGCACCAGACAGCTAGAGAGGAGACAAAGACAACCAGGGCATAAAATGAACAGTCAAATGCGAGTATGATTTGTTTCATAGTATCGTACAAAAGAAAAAAATCGGGACTCCTATGTCCTACCTGGTGCTGCATCACTACCTGGCAGGTGAGCTGTGTGGAAGTTAAAGGAATACTTCAGGATTTTGGCAACTCTACTTCCTCAGAGTCAGAAAACTTGTGGATACCATTTTTATGTCTCTGCGTCCAGTATAAAAGGAAGTAAGAGGTAGTTTTGTGTGCCAATGCTAACTAACAGTGTAATGACTGGACATCTACAGTATAGATGCAGCCATTGCTCTAACATTTGCAACCTTCTTCAAACTACACGCAGAGGCAAAAATGGTATCCATGAGTATATTTTAGGGTATCCATGAGTATATTTTAGGGTATCCATGAGTATATTTTAGGGTATCCATGAGTATATTTTAGGGTATCCATGAGTATATCTTTTTTCTGGGGAAGTAGATAAAGGGCCTCATTGCCAAAATCTCCAAATATCCCTTTAATAGGCTGGACAACAGAACGAGTCAAAATTCACCCAAGGCTGAAAAACAGCAAAAGAACGCTGGCTAAACTGGAACACTAGTGCGAGCCAATAGCAAATGATTGGAATCGAATGTTCGCAGAACCTTTTTTTACTGTAGTGATGCTTAGAATTCCATTTGACCTAAATGGCACAACAACAAAAAATGTATCCCTTTTTATTTTACCACCAATCTGTTCGTCGGACGAAACTTGAAAAAAAAAAAAAAACGAGTGTAGAAAGTAAACACCCGCACCTCGATGGTGTCAACTGTGCTTATGGTCTGCATAATGAGAAAGTAGGGAAATAATGAAAACGTCAGACTATTTCTGGTCTCGTGACCGATGCCCAGACTTACATAATTACAAAAGAGGAGATTCTCCTGATTAAAATGGTGCCAGACTTGAAAAAAATCTAAATATACACAGTGAGATATTTGGCGAAATAGACCGGAATGTCTCTCCATAGGAAAACAATGTGGAGAGCGCAACACTCAAAGGGAAAAGGGTATTTTGGGCCTAGCATTTGATGACAACCGGGGACGCTGTCCAGACTTACATAATTAGAAAGAGGAGATTCTCATGATTAAAATGTCGTTCGACTGGGCCTCCCGAGTGGCGCAGTGGTCTAAGGCATCGCAGAGATTCTGGGTTCGAGCCCAGGCTCTGTCGCAGCCGGCCGCAACCGGGAAGCTCATGGGGCGGCGCACAATTGGCCCAGCGTCGTCCGGGTTAGGGAGGGTTTGGCCGGCAGGTATGTCCTTGTCTGATCGCGCACTAGTGACTCCTGTGGCGGGCCGGGCGCAGTGCACGCTGACACGGTCGCCAGGTGTACGGTGTTTCCTCCGACACATTGGTGCGGCTGGCTTCCGGGTTGGATGGGCATTGTGTCAAGAAGCAGTGTGGCTTGGTTGGGTCGTGTTTCGGTGGACGCATGGTTCTTGACCTTCTCCTCTCCCGAGTCAATACGGGAGTTGCAGTGATGAGACAAAACTGTAACTACCAATTGGATACCATGAAATTGGGGAGAGAAAAAAATAATAAAAAAATGTCGTCCGACTTGAAAAAAATCCACATTGCGAGATATTTGGCAAAATAGACAGACGTTTCCTATATGGGAAACAATGGGACGACCTCAGAGTTCCATGAGTAATTTTTTTGCTGTTGTTTACATTTTAACTACCAACAGCGTGAGCAGGTCTCATCGCCAACAATAGCGAAGCAGGCATTGTGACGGTGAACAATAAGCTGGGAATAGAACGTTCAGAAGGTGAGTTGGTGCCACGGTGCTCAATAGAACTAATAGGAGCTGGCAGGGTGAAAAATGCCCTAAAATAAAGCCTGTTTTTTCGCGATTACTTCAAAACGACGGCAAGCAGCTGGGAGATATGGTAATATTATGAAACTGGGCTCCACGGCGGATGTAATGAACTAGAAAAAAGCGTTGTTAAAAATGTAATGTATCCAGCTTACCTTTAAGAGCTGATAGATTCATTTTTGGCGGTGATGCATCTAATTCACTCGAAAATCTACAAAGTCAGACTTTGTCCTCGTGTTTCTTGGCATTTTACATTGTTTTGTTCGCAAGCTCGGTTGTTTTTCAACGTTCGTTTGAGTCTGCTGCTTTAACTGACAGCTAAGAAACTAGTGTTGCCAACTATTTCAGTGAGAATCGCTATTGGCTCCTCCACTGCCGCGACTCGCTGTTTCCTACCTATGCACAGTCACTACGCCCCACCTACATGTACAGATGACCTCAACTAGCCTGTACCCCCGCACACTGACAAAGTCGCTAAATTGGCAACACTGGAAGACACGCCTTCAGCTACTAGTCAGATCCAAAATCCCAGACACGCGTGACAAGACGTGGCCCCGTTACCACGGTACCCTCCCGCGCTTAAAATTGCAGCTTAACGTTGTCTCGTCTAATGTTTTTGGTTAAAAATACTATGCTCAATTTCACATTACTTCTAATACTTTTCTTGTTTAAGAAACATGACAAACAATTCTGTTCGGGTCAGTAGATTTTTGGACAACTGCCTCAGACCGTGCCTGTGAGAAAAAAGGTTTACGGACCCTGGAGTGTTTCATATGCAGCCACAGAGTGATGGCGCCATAGGCTGTGCTTTGATTAAGGAACAGCAAGCTTGACTAGTTTATAAAAGGTGTGGAACTGACTGAATTAAGTACATCTCATATACACTAGCCATTCATAAAATCATACAACTTATAAACGCAACATGTAAAGTGTTGTTCCCATGTTTTCATGAGCTGAAATAAAAGATCCCAGAAATGTTCCATACGCACAAAAAGCGTATTTCTCGCAAATGTTTTGCAGAAATTTGTTTACATCCCTGTTCGTGATCATTTCTCGTTTGCCAAGATAATCCATCCACCTGACAGGAAGTGGCATATAAAGAAGATGAACACCATGATCATTACACAGGTGCACCTTGTGCTGGTGAGAATAAAAGGCCACTAAAATGTGCAGTTTTGTCACACAACACAATGCCATAGATGTTTTGAGGGAGTGTGCAATTGGCATGCTGACTGCAGGAATGTCCACCAGAGAATTGCCAGAGAATTGAATGTTCATCTCTACCATAAGCCACCTCCAACGTCATCTTAGAGAATTTGGCAGTACGTCCAACCGGCCTCACAACCCAAGACCACGTGTAACCTCACCCACCCTGGACCCACCACATCCGGCTTCTTCACCTGTGGGATAGTCTGAGACCAGTCACCCGGACAGTTGATGACACTGGTCATTGGTTTATAGACGCATATACCCACGTGCCATCTCCTCATTGGTTATACCCACGTGCCATCTCCTCATTGGTTATACCCACGTGCCATCTCCTCATTGGTTATACCCACGTGGTTGATTGAAAAATGAACTGAGGTCGGTCGGAAATGGTAATACACCTTATTATGAAAGTCACACCTTGAATACTGTTCAGTCAGGTGCCACAAAAAAATGACTTAGGAAAATTGCAATTGGCTCAGAACAGGGCAGCACGGCTGGCCCTTGGATGTACACAGAGAGCTAATATTAATAATATGCATGTCAATCTCTCCTGGCTCACTACTTCTATTTATGAGAGGTATTGACATGTTGAATGCACCAAGCTGTCTGTCTAAACTACTGGCGCACAGCTCTGACACCCCTTCATACCCCACAAGACATGCCACAAGAGGTCTCTTCACAGTCCCCAAGTCCAGAACAGACTATGGGAGGTGCACAGTACTACATAGAGCCATGACTACATGGAACTCTATTCCACATCAGGTAACTGATGCAAGCAGTAAAATTTGATTTAAAAAACAGATAAAAATACACCTTAGGGAACATCAGGGACTGTGAAGCAACACAAACATAGTCACAGACACATGCATACACACACACACACAATAACATACCCACTATACACACACAGACTTTGTACTGTAGATATGTGGTAGTGGTGGAGTAGGGGCCTGAGGGCACACAGTGTGTTGTGAAATCTGTAAATGTATTGTAATGTTTTAAATATTGTATAAATTGCCTACATTTTGCTGGACCCCAGGAAGAGTAGCTGCTGCTTAGGCAGTAGCTAATGGGGATCCATAATAAATATAAATAACAACTCAACATTTAAATCCCAGGACAAATTAGCTAGAAACAGCAAGCTAGCTAGCTAAATTGCCATAAATATTTAATGCTTTTCGACCTGTCCCCAATTTGAATATCATTGGTTCAGAGTTTGTTTTGATATTTTAACCTGCGTGTCGTGATCGCGTTTGGTGTGGGGGGGGACAAAATAAATTTACCCACGCACGCGGACCCACGCACGCGGCCGGTTTGGACATGGCGTTAGAGGAATTATTTGTCTTCCATTACAGCGTTGTGTTGCTAGGAGACAAGGTCAGCTCAGTGAGCTGCTGTGAGGGGAGATAAACAGAGACGCCACTTCACCTTGCTACTCCAGTACTACTGCAAGTTCTGTTTGCTGAGAGGAACCACACACACACACACACACACACACACAGCAGGGTAATTACTTAGTTTGTGCTCTGACAGCTGACATGGTGAGAATGACTTTGTGCTCTGACAGCTGACACGGTGAGAACCATGATGAAAATACACAGCACAGCCAGTGGGCCTGATGGATTACTAGACAATGTTGTAAATCCACACACACACAAATCTGCCTTGAAGGGTGATTTTCCCAGTATTATGCGTAAGAATATACGTATTGGCCTTTATATTACATACACAGTAGACTATTTTACAGTCTAATACTACATAGCGCTTACATTCAATTTCCTCACTTAAATATAGCCCCTGTATGCCTCCAAACAGAAGGATTCATCAAGCCATTAGTAGCCTCCACTTGTACCCAGTGGAGAGAGGGCTGAGAGCTTCCTGGTGGTTGGAGTGGGACCATCTAGAATCAGACGGAACCACCCCTCATTCCATTCCGAACAGCATTTTTTACATAGGTCACAGGTGTCTAATGTTAGATAGCGCGACGACCCCGTCTGCACTGATGGCAACGCATCGGGTTAAAATGACGCCATCTGTCGGAAGACAATGCATTGTTGAAGGAAAAATCCTATAATTGGTTCAGCAACTAGCCTATTTTTCAACATGGACGGTCATAAATATTGTATTTTCCTGGACATCAAAAAAGGGGTTCCACAAGGCTCCATTTTAGGGCCTATTTTGTTCATCATTTATAGAAAATAATATTGGCAAAGCAGAAGGCTTGGTAACTCCAGTTTCAGCCAGCAGTTTGTGAGTTGATTCTCTTTCTGGTTTGTTTGAGTGCCTCGGTCTCCACTCAGAGTTTTTGACAGGGGACCTGAGGAGATGATGGGAGAATACAGAGATAGATGGAGGACACAACCTCCACTGCTCCTTTCCTCCATTGTCGCCTCACTCTATCCATCTCTGAAGGAACTCAGCCATTCACAGCACAACAAGGAGCAGCTGGTTGGTTGCAGTAGAGGACAGACAGAGCAGCTGGTTGGTTGCAGTAGAGGACAGACAGAGCAGCTGGTTGGTTGCAGTAGAGGACAGACAGAGCAGCTGGTTGGTTGCAGTAGAGGACAGACAGAGCAGCTGGTTGGTTGCAGTAGAGGAGACAGAGCAGCTGGTTGGTTGCAGTAGAGGACAGACAGAGCAGCTGGTTGGTTGCAGTAGAGGAGACAGAGCAGCTGGTTGGTTGCAGTAGAGGACAGACAGAGCAGCTGGTTGGTTGCAGTAGAGGACAGACAGAGCAGCTGGTTGGTTGCAGTAGAGGAGACAGAGCAGCTGGTTGGTTGCAGTAGAGGACAGACAGAGCAGCTGGTTGGTTGCAGTAGAGGACAGACAGAGCAGCTGGTTGGTTGCAGTAGAGGACAGACAGAGCAGCTGGTTGGTTGCAGTAGAGGACAGACAGAGCAGCTGGTTGGTTGCAGTAGAGGACAGACAGAGCAGCTGGTTGGTTGCAGTAGAGGACAGACAGAGCAGCTGGTTGGTTGCAGTAGAGGAGACAGAGCAGCTGGTTGGTTGCAGTAGAGGAGACAGATCAGCTGGTTAGTAGCAGTAGAGGACATAAACGACAGGTTTACAGGTAGCCTAAATAGACAGCCAGGTCAGGAGTCCGATCACACACACAAGCGTCTCAAAGGTTTCAGTCATAGACGGGTAATCTATGGACACTCAAAATAGAACCACCACAAAAACCTCTGTCTGTTTCTGTACACACACACACACACACACACACACACACACACACAAGCTGGATGAAACACTTTACATCAGCAATAGAAAACCATCACAGAGCAAAGGCCATCTTCTACCTGCTCTCCGATTGGCTTCAGTGTGCAGCACAGGACTCCCAGTCCGAGACACATCCTCCAGGCTAAAACAACACTTCTCTCTCTCCATCACTGGAGCCATTTTACCCATCCGTCTATTACTTTACACACAGGAGGAAGGGACAGAGCGACAGAGACAGGGGGAGGAGGAGGAAGGGACAGAGACCGGGGGAGGAGGAGGAAGGGACAGAGACAGGGGGAGGAGGAGGAAGGGACAGAGCCGGGGGAGGAGGAGGAAGGGACAGAGCCGGGGGAGGAGGAGGAAGGGACAGAGACAGGGGGAGGAGGAGGAAGGGACAGAGACAGGGGGAGGAGGAGGAAAAGGCACCAGTATCAGCAGGCTAGCGTAGCTACAGTATCAGCAGGCTAGCGTAGCTACAGTATCAGCAGGCTAGCGTAACTACAGTATCAGCAGGCTAGCGTAGCTACAGTATCACCAGGCTAGCGTAGCTACACTATCAGCAGGCTAGCGTAGCTACACTATCAGCAGGCTAGCGTAGCTACAGTATCAGCAGGCTAGCGTAGCTACAGTATCAGCAGGCTAGCGTAGCTACTGTATCAGCAGGCTAGCGTAGCTACAGTATCAGCAGGCTAGCGTAGCTACAGTATCAGCAGGCTAGCGTAGCTACAGTATCAGCAGGCTAGCGTAGCTACAGTATCAGCATGCTAGCGTAGCTACAGTATCAGCAGGCTAGCGTAGCTACAGTATCAGCAGGCTAGCGTAGCTACAGTATCAGCAGGCTAGCGTAGCTACACTATCAGCAGGCTAGCGTAGCTACAGTATCAGCAGGCTAGCGTAGCTACAGTATCAGCAGGCTAGCGTAGCTACAGTGTCTTCTTTAGAGCATTGTGGTGTAGCTTGGTGAGAGGGCAGCCAGCAACGTTGCTGTAGTCAGACGCCCTTCTCATCCTCCCTCTCTCCATCTGTTAGTTAGCATTTATGTTGCTTCATTTTGGAGCGAGGGGGAGAGAGACCGAGAGAGGGGGGAGAGAGACCGAGAGAGAAGAGAGAGGAAAGAGAGAGGAGAGGAAAGAGAGGAAAGAGAGAGAGGAAAGAGAGAGAGAGGAAAGAGAGAGAGAGGAGAGAGGAGAGAGGAGAGAGGAGAGAGGAGAGAGAGAGAGAGAGAGAGAGAGAGAGGAAAGAGAGAGAGAGA